>NC_134485.1:427455606-427511924 GCF_040206685.1 Ascaphus truei | reverse complement strand
TCAAAGGGAGGGGGGGGCGTCAAAGGGAGGGGGGGGGGCGTCAAAGGGAGGGGGGGGGCGTCAAAGGGAGGGGGGGGGCGTAAAAGGGAGGGGGGGGCGTCAAAGGGAGGGGGGGGCGTCAAAGGGAGGGGGGGGGCGCCTCAAAGGCATGGATTCCTCCCCCTGCATTTCCTGCAGTGGACAGGAGGGGGGGGCAGTGGACAGGAGGGGGGGGGGGCAGTGGACAGGAGGGGGGGGGCAGTGACAGGAGGGGGGGGGCAGTGGACAGGAGGGGGGGGGGCAGTGGACAGGAGGGGGGGGCAGTGGACAGGAGGGGGGGGCAGTGGACAGGAGGGGGGGGCAGTGGACAGGAGGGGGGGGGCAGTGGACAGGAGGGGGGGGCAGTGGACAGGAGGGGGGGGCAGTGGACAGGAGGGGGGGGCAGTGGACAGGGGGGGGCAGGGAGGAGGGGGGGCAGTGGACAGGAGGGGGGGGGCAGTGGACAGGAGGGGGGGGCAGTGGACAGGAGGGGGGGGGCAGTGGACAGGAGGGGGGGGGCAGAGGACAGGAGGGGGGGGCAGTGGACAGGAGGGGGGGGGCAGTGGACAGGAGGGGGGGGCAGTGGACAGGAGGGGGGGGCAGTGGACAGGAGGGGGGGGCAGTGGACAGGAGGGGGGGCAGTGGACAGGAGGGGGGGGGCAGTGGACAGGAGGGAGGGGGCAGTGGACAGGAGGGGGGGGCAGTGGACAGGAGGGGGGGGCAGTGGACAGGAGGGGGGGCAGTGGACAGGAGGGGGGGCAGTGGACAGGAGGGGGGGGGCAGTGGACAGGAGGGGGGGGCAGTGGACAGGAGGGGGGGGCAGTGGACAGGAGGGGGGGGCAGTGGACAGGAGGGGGGACAGGAGGGGGGACGCAGTGGACAGGAGGGGGGACGCAGTGGACAGGAGGGGGGGGCAGTGGACAGGAGGGGGGGGCAGTGGACAGGAGGGGGGGGCAGTGGATAGGAGGGGGGGGCAGTGGACAGTGACACACACATACACACACACACACACACACCTCAGTTGATGCGCCCTTTCTCAGTTCCGTTTGGCGCCGGAGGTGGGGAGCGACACCTACCTGTACTTCCGGGCGCCGCCACCGTCTGACGGGAGGGGGGGGGGCGTCAAAGGGAGGGGGGGGCGTCAAAGGGAGGGGGGGGGCGTCAAAGGGAGGGGGGGGGCGTCAAAGGGAGGGGGGGGGGCGTCAAAGGGAGGGGGGGGGGGCGTCAAAGGGAGGGGGGGGGGGCGTCAAAGGGAGGGGGGGCGTCAAAGGGAGGGGGGGGGGCGTCAAAGGGAGGGGGGGGCGTCAAAGGGAGGGGGGGCGTCAAAGGGAGGGGGGGGGCGTCAAAGGGAGGGGGGGGGCGTCAAAGGGAGGGGGGGGGCGTCAAAGGGAGGGGGGGGGCGTCAAAGGGAGGGGGGGGGCGTAAAAGGGAGGGGGGGGCGTCAAAGGGAGGGGGGGGGGCGTCAAAAGGAGGGGGGGGGCGCCTCAAAGGCATGGATTCCTCCCCCTGCATTTCCTGCAGTGGACAGGAGGGGGGGGGCAGTGGACAGGAGGGGGGGGGGCAGTGGACAGGAGGGGGGGGAGGCAGTGGACAGGAGGGGGGGGGGGCAGTGGACAGGAGGGGGGGGGCAGTGGACAGGAGGGGGGGGGCAGTGGACAGGAGGGGGGGGGCAGTGGACAGGAGGGGGGGGCAGTGGACAGGAGGGGGGGGCAGTGGACAGGAGGGAGGGGGCAGTGGACAGGAGGGAGGGGGCAGTGGACAGGAGGGGGGGGGGCAGTGGACAGGAGGGGGGGGCAGTGGACAGGAGGGGGGGGCAGTGGACAGGAGGGGGGGGCAGTGGACAGGAGGGGGGGGGCAGTGGACAGGAGGGGGGGGCAGTGGACAGGAGGGGGGGGCAGTGGACAGGAGGGGGGGGGGCAGTGGACAGGAGGGGGGGGCAGTGGACAGGAGGGAGGGGGCAGTGGACAGGAGGGGGGGGCAGTGGACAGGAGGGGGGGGCAGTGGACAGGAGGGGGGGGGCAGTGGACAGGAGGGGGGGCAGTGGACAGGAGGGGGGGCAGTGGACAGGAGGGGGGGCAGTGGACAGGAGGGGGGGGCAGTGGACAGGAGGGGGGGCAGTGGACAGGAGGGGGGGGCAGTGGACAGGAGGGGGGGGGGCAGTGGACAGGAGGGGGGGGGGCAGTGGACAGGAGGGGGGGGCAGTGGACAGGAGGGGGGGGCAGTGGACAGGAGGGGGGACAGGAGGGGGGACGCAGTGGACAGGAGGGGGGACGCAGTGGACAGGAGGGGGGGGCAGTGGACAGGAGGGGGGGGCAGTGGACAGGAGGGGGGGGCAGTGGATAGGAGGGGGGGGCAGTGGACAGTGACACACACACACACACACACACACACACACACACACACACACACACCTCAGTTGATGCGCCCTTTCTCAGTTCCGTTTGGCGCCGGAGGTGGGGAGCGACACCTACCTGTACTTCCGGGCGCCGCCACCGTCTGACTCGGCGCCGCGAGGGAGGAAGGGGGTCCGCCATCTTACGCGCCGCGTGGCAGCTGCGGGAAGCGAGGTGATTTGGAGCGGGGAGGGGGGAGAGGTGATTTGGAGCGGGGAGAGGTGATTTGGAGCGGGGAGAGGTGATTTGGAGCGGTGAGGGGGAGAGGTGATTTGGAGCGGTGAGGGGGGAGAGGTGATGCCGCTGGGGAGGGGGAAGAGGTGATGCCGCTGGGGAGGGGGAAGAGGTGATGCCGCTGGGGAGGGGGAAGAGGTGATGCCGCTGGGGAGGGGGAAGAGGTGATGCCGCTGGGGAGGGGGAAGAGGTGATGCCGCTGGGGAGGGGGAAAAGGTGATTTGGAGAGGGGAGAGAGAGGTAGGTGTGTGTGTGTGTGTGTGTGTGTGTGTTTTATTTATTTTTTTGGACCTTTGGCCCGTCACTCCGCCTCAGGCCAATGAGAGGTGTGGGGGGCGGGCCAAGGGGGTGGTGTGAGTGTGTGAGGCCAATGAGAGGTGTGCGGGGGCGGGCGGGCCAAGGGACCAATGAGATTGCCGCTAGGGACACCGGACATCCAGCAGGCAGGCATGCATGCAGGCAGGCAGGCAAACATACAGTGCTTTCACTAATATAGTATAAGATATATATATATATATACAGTATATATATATACTTATGATGTGTCCTGTAACTCCTTCCCAATTCCTAGCCTCTGTCCCAACTCGTAGTCTCTGTCCCAACTCGTGCTCCTGTCCCAACTCGTGCTCCTGTCTGTGCCCGTCCCCAACTTGTAGCCCTCTGTCCCAACTTGTAGCCTCTGTCCCAACTCGTAGCCTCTGTCCCAACTCGTAGCCTCTGTCCCAACTCGTAGCCTCTGTCCCAACTCGTAGCCTCTGTCCCAACTCGTAGCCTCTGTCCCAAGTCGTAGCCTCTGTCCCAAGTCGTAGCCTCTGTCCCAAGTCGTAGCCTCTGTCCCAACTCGTAGCCTCTGTCCCAACTCGTAGCCTCTGTCCCAACTCGTAGCCTCTGTCCCAACTCGTAGCCTCTGTCCCAACTCGCAGCCTCTGTCCCAACTCGTGCTCCTGTCCCCAACTCGTGCTCCTGTCCGTGCCCCTGTCCCCAACTCGTAGCCTCTGTCCCAACTCGTAGCCCTCTGTCCCAACTCGTGCCCTCTGTCCCAACTTGTACTCTTCCCAAACCTATGCCCTAACCTGTGCCCCAACCCATGCCCCTGCCCAAATACAGGCACATGGGGCAAAAGAAGTGAAAACTACCTTGATAAGATAACTAAGATAAGATGACCCAGCAGCCCAAGCACGCAGCCAAGGGGTCACACTTCACTCCTCTCTCACATTCTCCTCTCACATTCTTCTCCAAAACCTGTCACTTTTTCCTCCGCAATATTACAAAGATTCGCCCTTTCCTCTGTTGCTCGACTGCTAAAACTCTGACTCAGGCCCTCATCTTCTCCCGTCTCGACTACTGTAACCTCCTGCTGTCCGGCCTTCCTGCCTCTCACCTGTCTTCCCTACAATCTATCCTAAACGCTGCTGTCAGAATCACTCTACTCTTTCCTAAATATGTCTCAGCATCTCCCCTCATGAAATCCCTCTCCTGGCTTCCGATCAAATCCCGTATCACACATGCAATTCTCCTCCTCACTTTTAAAGCTTTACACTCTTCTGCCCCTCCTTACATCTCAGCCCTAATTTCTCGTTATGCACCATCCCGACTTTTGCGTTCTACTCAAGGATGTCTTCTCTCGACCCCCTTTGTATCTAAAGCCCTCTCCCGCCTTAAACCTTTTTCACTGACTGCCCCACACCTCTGGAATGCCCTTCCCCTCAATACCCGACTAGCACCCTCTCTATCCACCTTTAAGACCCACCTTAAGACACACTTGCTTAAAGAAGCATATGAATAGCACCGTAGATATTACCAGACACATGATACATAAAGTTTGGCCCCTGCAGACGCACTTACCAGAACTCCCTCCTCCTGTCTCTGTACGTTCTCCCTACCTACCAATTAGATTGTAAGCTCCTCAGAGCAGGGACTCCTCTTCCTTAATGTTACGTTTATGTCTTAAGCACTTATTCCCATGACCTGTTATTTATATTATTTGTTATTTATATGATTACCACGTGTATTACTACTGTGAAGCGCTATGTACATTAATGGCGCTATACAAATAACGACATACAATACAATACTATTGATATGTTTTAAATACTTCGTAAAAGGGGGATAAAATGTGTGTTTTAAGAGGTGACGCGACCATGTGTATATCATAGATTGTCAAAGTGTCACAGTTACGAAGGGAAATCAGTACAAGAAATAAAGGAATCGAGAAAATTCATTTATATGACAAATCAATGACATTTCTATCTCAGGACTGCATATAATGCGCCCAATGACATGGTTATTTACTAAAGGAATCCGCAGCTAAACATAGCGTGTACTATACGGTATCAATGATGCAACCAGATTGTTACTTAAAGCTGCAATTCAAGCAATATCCTACATGTGTTTTTTTAATAAATCAGTTCTGTACCATGAGAAAATACTTATAGCATTTAAAAAAATATATAATAATTATAAAGACATTTTTAATGTATTATAATGTAACAAGCATTTTTTGTTTCCATAGCAACCATTTACAAAGTCACATTCCTTTCGTCTTCTTAAACAGGCTCAGGCACACCCCTTTTTGAGCACTCTCTCTAGCAGTTAACCAATTGTATCTAGTGACTGCCTGGTCACATGATCTTCCCCACATAACTTTGCATCCTGGGTAATCTTCTGCTGCACTGACAGCAGAAGATTTAATGAAGATTCATCCATTTAGTGAACCCCCGAGCAAAATCTTTGCCGATTGGTCACAGGAGAACGGATCGATCGGCAACTTAGCCAATCACTTGACGGTGTGCAGATTGTATTGATGCACATATTGAATGGAATCTTTTTTTTTTACGGCAGCTTTAAAGCTTAATGATTGAAGTCGTATTAAAGTAAAATATTATTCAGCGTATTCCAGGATAATGAAAAAATTTGGTTATTTGTCTTACTCATCTTATATTGGATCCACATAAAGTGTGCACATCCACAATGTGCAAAGTTATTATTTATTAAATCACTAGCTGATATACCCGGCGTTGCCCGGAGACAGGGAGGGGACGGGGGGCGTGAAAGGCAGGGAGGGGACGGGGGGCGTGAAAGGCAGGGAGGGGACGGGGGGCGTGAAAGGCAGGGAGGGGACGGGGGGCGTGAACGGCAGGGAGGGGACGGGGGGCGTGAAAGGCAGGGAGGGGATGGGGGCGTGAAAGGCAGGGAGGGGATGGGGGGCGTGAAAGGCAGGGAGGGGACCGGGGGGCGTGAAAGGCAGGGAGGGGACCGGGGGGCGTGAAAGGCAGGGAGGGGACCGGGGGGCGTGAAAGGCAGGGAGGGGATGGGGGCGTGAAAGGCAGGGAGGGGACCGGGGGGCGTGAAAGGCAGGGAGGGGACGGGGGGCGTGAAAGGCAGGGAGGGGATCGGGGGGCGTGAAAGGCAGGGAGGGGACGGGGGGCGTGAAAGGCAGGGAGGGGACCGGGGGGCGTGAAAGGCAGGGAGGGGACGGGGGCGTGAAAGGCAGGGAGGGGACGGGGGCGTGAAAGGCAGGGAGGGGACGGGGGGCGTGAAAGGCAGGGAGGGGACCGGGGGGCGTGAAAGGCAGGGAGGGGACCGGGGGGCGTGAAAGGCAGGGAGGGGACGGGGGGCGTGAAAGGCAGGGAGGGGACGGGGGGCGTGAAAGGCAGGGAGGGGATGGGGGGCGTGAAAGGCAGGGAGGGGACGGGGGGCGTGAACGGCAGGGAGGGGACGGGGGGCGTGAAAGGCAGGGAGGGGATGGGGGCGTGAAAGGCAGGGAGGGGATGGGGGGCGTGAAAGGCAGGGAGGGGACCGGGGGGCGTGAAAGGCAGGGAGGGGACCGGGGGGCGTGAAAGGCAGGGAGGGGATGGGGGCGTGAAAGGCAGGGAGGGGACGGGGGGTGTGAAAGGCAGGGAGGGGACCGGGGGGCGTGAAAGGCAGGGAGGGGACGGGGGGCGTGAAAGGCAGGGAGGGGACCGGGGGGCGTGAAAGGCAGGGAGGGGACGGGGGCGTGAAAGGCAGGGAGGGGACGGGGGCGTGAAAGGCAGGGAGGGGACGGGGGGCGTGAAAGGCAGGGAGGGGACCGGGGGGCGTGAAAGGCAGGGAGGGGACCGGGGGGCGTGAAAGGCAGGGAGGGGACCGGGGGGCGTGAAAGGCAGGGAGGGGACGGAAAGGCAGGGAGGGGACCGGGGGGCGTGAAAGGCAGGGAGGGGACGGGGGCGTGAAAGGCAGTGTACAGTGGATGTTTTAAGGGCGACCGTACCAATGGCCACTGGATTCCATTACTCCCTATGCCTGAACACTGCATGGACATCCTTCTGTGTTCCTGGGGACAGTGGCCCATATTTACTAAACATTGCTCTTCCTTCAGATACCTTTTGGCGCTGTAAGGTGTTTTCATTATTTGTTTGACCGCCGTAATCTGTACAAAGTGGGCTGTTTGCTTCCCACGGTTTGGTGAATCAGGCGCGAATATCGAGGTCAGTCCCATATAAGATGAGAAACTGTGTAATATTTTTACTGCCCTAACCAAACCGCTGCAATATCAGGCAAATCCCAGGAACAGGCCCCAGAACCCTCACCTGTAACTTAGCAGCACTTAGGAAGCAGTTTGCATGTAATGCACTTCAGCAACTCCCCCGGGTTCATGGTGACCCTGTATACCTAGCCCCCCGTGGGTGCGGAGAGTCAGAGATCAATGCATAAAACATACATTCAAAGATAATAGCCAGGTACAGCCATCTGTATATACAGTGTTTGCCGTACCTACCTGCTGATGCCTCAGTTCCATAGTCAGCCTTGGGTCTCTCTGCTTCTTGGCTGGGTTGCTGTTGTCACTCCGGAGGCCCTCCAGTATCCCAGAATCCACCACTTCCTTCTGCAGAAGCTGCTGCAGGAATTCCTGGGCTGTTGTACGCTCCGTCTCCTGCTCCAGATAGTCGTAGAGATCTGGAAGGGGCAGAGTTATTGCCGCGGGGACAGCTGCTATTAGCCAGCATCCCATTCGCTCTGCATACCCTTTAGTCTCTTCCATTTAAATATGGGGCCCCATGGCTCTCTTCAGCGTAACCCCTTGGCAGGAAAGCCTGCAATTCATTACTTTGCATTGCGTTACAATCCCCTATTGCAGTAAAGGTGCAGTCCCACCTAGTTTATGAGTGTGTTTTCTGATTCTGCACTTACTTGTCCTTGGGCTGACTGTACAAGCGGTGTAATGTAGCATCCAAAAGCTCTAGTCCATGTAGAAATGGACCAGTAAGTAAAGTGACACCAACAGTGTACTCATTTGTATGTTATTTCCCCCCCGCCCCCCCGAATTTGCAGTTTAACCACTGTGGGCCATATGAAGGCCCCTAATGATCCAATGAAGTCAATGGGTTGCACATTGTCTTCCAGCGCTGGGAGGTGTCTTGAGGCAGAACACTGCTCAGTAAATATGGCCCTCTAGGTCATGTGATAATGGGGTGAAGGTGGTGTTTGGGGGACTTGTGGAAGATGCACGGTTGCCCTCATGAGATCTTTGCTCAAATTAAGGATCAAAAACCTAAATACGAAAAAACACAACATTCTAGAATATAGAAGATTTACAGCTTTTGTGAAGGCTCCGATTAATTTTTTTATTGAGTATTTTTGGGACTGAGTAAGTGGCCTCGCACTTGGAGATTTTGTAATCTAGTCTTACCGTCAAACCTGTTATACTTCACAAACTCTGGAGGGAGCTGTTTTGGTGCGGCCAGCTCTGCTGGGACATTTCCAGCTTCATCCTCATCGTCGCTGGCTAGCTCCAGTTTCAGCTTGGTGTTCATCCATTCACTCAGCAGGTCCTGGGCTTCAGTGTGTACAATGCATGTCAAATGAAGTCAGTAAACAATGGGAGTATTGTAGCAAGCACCAAAGCTGATCATTGTATGATTATATACTGGCAGTAAGACCATCATTTACAATATGCATCTCTTATGTACATACATACATACATACATCCAACCATTGCCACATGACATGGTTTGTAGCAATTGCTAAAACTCTTGCCCTTTTTCTCCATTGTTTGAGCTTCAAATAAGACACTGAGTGGCTTATGTCCAATCTGTTGGTCCAGGTAAAGATATCTCACTACCAACTCCTTCTCTCGCCTTTATTATTTTACAACATGGAAGAAAGACTCATGTGGCCACACACCATTCTAGCTCCTCGGTGGTATTAAAACTCAACTGCTTAAGAGGTGCGAAACGTATTAAACTCCAATGGCATGACCATTCAAAGGATGGAACCAAAAGTCTCCTGTATCTTACAGACTTAGGTTTCAATATATATATTTATTTCCCCATTTATTGTTAGCCCAATGGGAGAAGCGCTGGGATTCACTTTCTGTTTTTCCTATAGCACGACAATCATGTGAAACTCATGTTCCCAAGAAGTAGCTTGTAGGTCTAAAGTGATGAAGTCTCCCCAGAGAGTTCTGGTCACCAAATGGGCTTTGGTAAGGAAAAAGTAGCCCGCTGGGTTGCACCCTATTAACCTGTGAAGAGTACACAGGATATATACACTTAAGGACAGATGTATAAAGCTCTGATGTCATCATATTCAATGTGGTGTTAACTGCCATCGATTTGAATGGCTGGTAACACTGGACCGGGTGGGAAACCCCTCGAAGTTTGAGGAATGTGCCCCCTTAGAGAGACAGTTAGAACGGAAGTTACTCATTAGACAAACTTTATGAGATGCTTAGCAATCATCCTCACGTTTTCCAACAAACAAGATCCAGTAAACAAAAGAAAACCCGCTGATAACGGAGATGCAGAGATGTTAAGGAAAGTTCCCCTGTACATTATTTGGTGTCTATTTTGGGTTATCTGCTGGATAAGACAGAAGTGTCTCTGTGGGATTCTGCCTTCTCTGCAGGAGATATCTTGTCTATGTGCCCTTGGACAAGACCAGTCATACCTTCAGCGAAGGCATCATCGTGATCATGCAGCTGGTCTGTTGATTCAAGGTCCAGCGCAGGAGCCGGGGGTCTCCGTCCACGCTGCGCCGACTTCTTCCGGGAGAAGACTTCAGAAACGGCAAACTCTGAGGCCTGCTCCACTCTCTGCAGAGAGAAGGATTGCTTTCTGTGTACAGTCACAGTGAATTACCAACAAGACATTCCCTAAATACATACACCCAAACACCGTTTGACGGTATGAAGGTAGGGGGCACACGTAGAACACCTCAAATGTCATTTCAAGGTTGATAAAAACATAGAGCTCCCAGTGCAGATGGACATAAGCAGGTCATTCTACTTTTGCCGAAACACTTTGCTAGAGAACAGTCTCTTTGAAAAAGTTAATGTAGTATTTCTGGCATTGATCGATATCCCTTTGAGCCCCCGAGGTATTACAACAGGACAAACACTTTTGAGACAAGAAGCCTCTTGTATCTGTATTCTTAAAATGGTGTAACCCTATGGCATGGATTGTGACTTTGACCGTAGCTCATTTCAGAGATTGATTGTTAGATAATTCTCTTTATGATTATGGTGTTAAATGAAATGTGTTCCCGTCCTCCCCTTTTCGGCGGCCCTGAGTACATCCGTTCACACTGTATTTAGTGGTTCCATAGCCCTTTAGTTAGAAGGCTGTGCTAAAAACTCAGATCTATATGCACTTTAAATTAGGAAATCCCCTAAGAATTAATATACTTGTTTTACCAGATGGGTCCTGAGAACCACCCCCCCCCCTCCCACTCCCTGCCCCCCCCCGCCAGCAACACAAAACATTGACATTTTGCCAGGCTCTGGAAAAAAAAACTAAAATATGGCTACCTGGTCACCACCAGAAAGCTGCGATGTACTATTGGCCGCCAGACTCAAGGCTGACTCTGGAGGTTCAATCAGTCGGTATCCGGGGGCTGCTGGAAGAATCACGCTTGACCGCCACAGGACCCCCCAGAGCCAACATGGCAAAACACGCACACACATACATACATACATACATACATACATACATACATACATACATATCCCATGAAAATTGAGCAGCAAGAGTGTTGCTCTGAGCACAGAGGATACCACCAATTAGAACAGTAAAATATTTTTATTCCGTACTATATCAAGAACAACACGCGTGCATGTCAAAGGAAACTGTCCATTCGTACAGTAAATCACCATATGTTACAAAGGTTACATTGGTCAGTGGTTACAAACTCCAGTCCTCAAGAACCCCCAACAGGCCAGGTTAAGGTTAGCCCTGCTTCAGCACAGGGGGTGCAGTCACTATGACTGACCCACTGATTGAGCCACCTGTGCTGAAGCAGGGATATCCTGACCTGCTGGCCATTCTTGAGGACCGGCTTAAGGATACATTGACACAGGTGGTTATTCATTAAAGTGTAATAGTGCCAATCAGGCACCACGGCCCTGAAACTCCCGCTGACTTGAATAGCAGTTTCCATGCGGTTAACCCCAATCAGCACGATCGTACATGAATAAATAACTTCCAGAAGAGCGCTATAAATACGGTGTTACAAAGGTGGCAAAGTATCTAAGCTTAGGCAAAGTCTAACATACGCAAATATGTCAATACTGAAAACACTGAGTGACTGGAAAGCAGGTTTGTAAAACACATTAAGTAGAAACCAAATGACCCGGTAATATATTGGCATAGATTGCATTTTCATAATGGGTATTTTTCAGTTTAATGCACTCTCTATTATAGCTCCCTGTATACTAATGTCTGTTCTGTGAGGAGTTCTGGACATATTTGGTGCTTTATGAATACAAACATACACATATACTGCCCATATACACATATACTGCCCACATATACTGCACACACTTACCTTGCTCAGATAGAAATGTACGGTGAAAGAACAGAGCAATGTTTAGAAGTCACTGTCCATGTATTAATGTACTTCAAACTGGCACACGCCAAGTGGCATAGATACAGTAACCCGCCAAGTGGCATAGGTACAGTAACCCGCCAAGTGGCATAGGTGCAGTAACCTACCAAGTGGCATAGGTGCAGTAACCTACCAAGTGGCATAGGTACAGTAACCCACCCAGGTTAAAGTAGCAGCCCATGCGGTTATTTTTGTTCCAGGGAATTTTGTTTTCATTTTTTGTTTTTTTGTACTACCTGAACTGAGGCGAGAAGGGGGTGAGAGGGCGTCCATAGAGCAAATATGCACCCCCTCTCACTCCCTAGTTCCTGAGAAATGTGCAGTGTTATCCAGTGGTTTGTGACAGATCCAATGCAGATCATTCTTCCTGTAATTATACAGGTAAATAAGAATTTTAATCAGTTAGTGTTAGGACCTGCAATATTATGGTCATGCCTTGAAGTGGCTCGCAGGCTTATAATGCTTTGGCCAAAGGGTTAAACTAAATGACCCTTTTTTCAATATATGTATTTCACTGTGTATTTTTGTCATATTGGGCTCCCTTTGTTTTGTTTTTTTTTTGTAGTATACAGTGCCACGCTCAGTAGCACTTTTTTTGACACATATACATACATATATTTTATTGTAATTTTGGGGGTTTATATGAGCTTACTGGGTATCTGTGTGTTATCCAGTGGGTAACATACTACAAACCCCCATGTGATTATTACTTAGTGGGCGGAACCTCAGGGTTATATGGTAAAGGATGTACCTTGATCCAGTGTTCAACATTATCGTAGTCCAATACTGGCTGTAAAAAAAAACATATGAAATTAGGCGACTGGATTCAAATAGTTTTACTTCGATATTTAAGCACATATTGTTATCACATTGTATCTGGGTTAGTTTTTATACTCCTTGTCCACAGTAGACATGAATCTAATGGTATCATACATGAAAAAGCAACATCCGAACAGAGGCGTCTATTCCAGATCTTGGCTCTGGGTGTCCCCGCGCTCCCTTTTCCCCCTTCAGGGTCCCCGCGCTCCCTTTCCCCCTTCAGGGTCCCCGCGCTCCCTTTTCCCCCTTCAGGGTCCCCGCGCTCCCTTTTCCCCCTTCAGGGTCCCCGCGCTCCCTTTTCCCCCTTCAGGGTCCCCGTGCTCCCTTTTCCCCCTTCAGGGTCCCCGCGCTCTCTTTCCCCCTCTTCAGGGTCCCAGCGCTCTCTTTTCCCCCTCTTCAGGGTCCCCGCGCTCTCTTTTCCCCCTCTTCAGGGTCCCCGCGCTCTCTTTTCCCCCTCTTCAGGGTCCCCGCGCTCTCTTTTCCCCCTCTTCAGGGTCCCCGCGCTCTCTTTTCCCCCATCTTCAGGGTCCCCGCGCTCTCTTTCCCCCCTCTTCAGGGTCTCAGCGCTCTCTTTTCACCCTCTTCAGGGTCTCAGCGCTCCCTTTCCCCCCTCTTCAGGGTCCTCGCGCTCTCTTTCCCCCTCTTCAGGGTCCCCGCGCTCTCTCCCCCTCTTCAGGGTCCCCGCGCTCTCTTTCCTCCTCTTCAGGGTCCCCACGCTCTCTCTCCCCCTCTTCAGGGTCCCCGCGCTCTCTTTCCCCCTCTTCAGTGTCCCCGCGCTCTCTCCCCCTCTTCAGGGTCCCCGCGCTCTCTCCCCCTCTTCAGGGTCCCCAGCGCTCTCTTTCCCCCTCTTCAGGGTCCCCGCGCTCTCTTTCCCCCTTCAGGGTCCCAGCGCTCTCTTTCCCCCTCTTCAGGGTCCCCGCGCTCTCTTTCCCCCTTCAGGGTCCCCGCGCTCTCTTTCCCCCTCTTCAGGGTCCCCGCGCTCTCTTTCCTCCTCTTCAGGGTCCCCACGCTCTCTCTCCCCCTCTTCAGGGTCCCCGCGCTCTCTTTCCCCCTCTTCAGTGTCCCCGCGCTCTCTCCCCCTCTTCAGGGTCCCCGCGCTCTCTTTCCCCCTTCAGGGTCCCCGCGCTCTCTTTCCCCCTTCAGGGTCCCCGCGCTCTCTTTCCCCCTCTTCAGGGTCCCCGCGCTCTCTTTCCCCCTTCAGGGTCCCCGCGCTCTCTTTCCCCCTCTTCAGGGTCCCCGCGCTCTCTTTCCCCCTCTTCAGGGTCCCCGCGCTCTCTTTCCCCCTCTTCAGGATCCCCGCGCTCTCTTTTCCCCTCTTCAGGGTCCCCGCGCTCTCTTTCCCCCCTCTTCAGGGTCCCCGCGCTCTCTTTCCCCCTCTTCAGGGTCCCCGCGCTCTCTTTCCCCCTCTTCAGGGTCCCAGCGCTCTCTTTCCCAATCTTCAGGGTCCCCGCGCTCTCTTTCCCCCTCTTCAGGGTCCCCGCGCTCTCTTTCCCCCTCTTCAGGGTCCCAGCGCTCTCTTTCCCCCTCTTCAGGGTCCCCGCGCTCTCTTTCCCCCTCTTCAGGGTCCCCGCGCTCTCTTTCCCCCTCTTCAGGGTCCCAGCACTCTCTTTCCCCCTCTTCAGGGTCCCCGCGCTCTCTTTCCCCCTTTTCAGGGTCCCCGCGCTCTCTTTCCCCCTCTTCAGGGTCCCCGCGCTCTCTTTCCCCCTCTTCAGGGTCCCCGCGCTCTCTTTCACCCTCTTCAGGGTCCCCGCGCTCTCTTTCACCCTCTTCAGGGTCCCCACGCTCTCTCCCCCATGTTCTGGATCCACACGTGCGCACGCACTCCCTCCCTGTTCTGGGTCCTCTCCCTGATCTGGGTCTCTGGGTCCCTGCTCTCCCTGTTCTGGGTCTCTGGGTCCTCTCCCTGTTCTGGGTCTCTGGGTCCTCTCCCTGTTCTGGGTCTCTGGGTCCTCTCCCTGTTCTGGGTCTCTGGGTCCTCTCCCTGTTCTGGGTGGATCCTCTCCCTGTTCTGGGTCTCTGGGTCCTCTCCCTGTTCTGGGTCTCTGGGTCCCTGCTCTCCCGTGTCTCTGTGTCCTCTCCCTGTTCTGGGTCTCTGGGTCCTCTCCCTGTTCTGGGTCTCTGGGTCCCTGCTCTCCTGTTCTGGGTCTCTGGGTCCCTGCTCTCCTGTTCTGGGTCTCTGGGTCCTCTCCCTGTTCTGGGTCTCTGGGTCTCTGGGTCCCTGCTCTCCCTGTTCTGGGTCTCTGGGTCCCTGCTCTCCCTGTTCTGGGTCTCTGGGTCCCTGCTCTCCTGTTCTGGGTCCTCTCCCTGTTCTGGGTCTCTGCCGGTCCTCTCCCTGTTCTGGGTCTCTGCGGGTCCTCTCCCTGTTCTGGGTCTCTGGGTCCCTGCTCTCCCTGTTCTGGGTCTCTGCGGGTCCTCTCCCTGTTCTGGGTCTCTGCGGGTCCTCTCCCTGTTCTGGGTCTCTGCGGGTCCTCTCCCTGTTCTGGGTCTCTGGGTCCCTGCTCTCCCTGTTCTGGGTCTCTGCGGGTCCTCTCCCTGTTCTGGGTCTCTGCGGGTCCTCTCCCTGTTCTGGGTCTCTGCGGGTCCTCTCCCTGTTCTGGGTCTCTGGGTCCCTGCTCTCCCTGTTCTGGGTCTCTGCGGGTCCTCTCCCTGTTCTGGGTCATCGCTCTCCCCCCCTCACACCTTGCTGCTCGGTTTCTGATTGCTCCTCTTCCACCTGTACAGCTCCGGCCTCCCGTTCCCTGAATGTGCCATCCCCCCGGGTCGCGCCAGCATCCTCCTGTCCCCCTCCCCGGGTCTCTCCGCTTCTACACCCTGCCCACAGCCATGTCCTCCAAGCTCCGGCTCTCATCGGACGTTACCCCTCTGCCGCGAGCGCTGCCGGGACTTGGAGTCCTGGATCGCGTCTTCCCTGCCGCCACGCAGGCGTGATACAAGCCGAGACGGACTACAACTCCCAGCATCCAGCGGGAAAGCAACGGGAGCGTCCCCTCTGTTTCTATGGCAACATGTTTCGTTCAGAATCACGTGATAAGAACAGCTGGGACAGACCGGGTGGCTATGATGACGTAACTAACGGTGATTGGTGGAGGCTGAATGACGTAGAAAGAAGTCGCCTTCCACCATAGTCCCACGTGTAAGTAATGGGTGGGAGGGTGATGTGGGGCGAGTAATTATCAGAGCACGGCTAGTATTATATATTAAACATATATTAGTTGTGTGTGACACTAACATATTCCCCAGCGCAGTATAATGTGGGAGGGAGGACAGTAACATTGTAGGACAGAGTACATATATGTTAGGACAGTAACATTGTATGACAGGAGTACATATATGTTAGGACAGTAACATTGTATGACAGGAGTACATATATGTTAGAACAGTAACATTGTATGACAGGAGTACATATATGTTGGGACAGTAACATTGTATGACAGGAGTACATATATGTTGGGACAGTAACATTGTATGACAAGAGTACATATATGTTAGGACAGTAACATTGTATGACAGGAGTACATATATGTTAGGACAGTAACATTGTATGACAGAGTACATATATGTTAGGACAGTAACATTGTATGACAGGAGTACATATATGTTAGGACAGTAACATTGTATGACAGGAGTACATATATGTTGGGACAGTAACATTGTATGACAGGAGTACATATATGTTAGGACAGTAACATTGTATGACAGGAGTACATATATGTTAGGACAGTAACATTGTATGACAGGAGTACATATATGTTAGGACAGTAACATTGTATGACAGGAGTACATATATGTTAGGACAGTAACATTGTATGACAGGAGTACATATATGTTGGGACAGTAACATTGTATGACAAGAGTACATATATGTGTAGCCTTTGTACCCCCTGGGTACTGAAACTACCTGTGCTGCTGTCACCTGTTTGGCTAACAAGAGGCCTGAGCCTCCGCCACTGGGAGCCTGGGGCATACTTATTATCTTGATGCAGCGCCTCCACTGGCGGGGGATCCCAGCATAGTGGGAGGAGCCCCTCACCGGACCCGATATACACAATAATTACACACCTTTTTATATAAAATGGTATTTACTGAACGCACCTGATTCGTGCACCATCAACATAACTAGCAGATTATCACCCCACACCTCCAGGGTGGAAACCCCAAAGTATTGGAGTGCCTGGGCACTTAACCCTTGAGTGTCCACAAGCAATTCCCTCCCCAAAGAGTGTGTGGGATAGTGCGCTTCCATGTGTTGTGGTGCCCGTTGGTGCACTTCTTAATACCTTCCTGGTCTCAGTCCAGACCGGGACAACCAATAGAACTCCGTAGATCAATGGCGTTTTTCCGCGCCACAATCTTATGCTCCTCTACCGGTTGGATCCTAAGGCGGATGCCTTTGGAGGGGCTTCCCGTGGGAGTGTAGCCCTGTAAATAGTCTCTCTCCAGGAGTCTGGGTAGGCTCCTTTCCAACAGACTTCTCTTCAGGCAATGTCCTGCAGCACCTCTCACACTATTACTACAGTGAAAAGGTCCCTATCCTCAGATGAGTGCTTTCCCTACAGCACTCCATGTTCACAGTACTACTGGGACCCGAGGAACTATCTGGGACCTTTGGGGCAATTCTGACCTAGCCCAAGGGAGCACTGCCCCCCTTGACCCTACCTGCACCCTCTCTGTCCAGATCTTGACTGCCTCCCACTTCCTCAGCGCGTGAAAACTACCTTCCTAACGTGGAATACAGCCACGCCATAGGCTCCCTGGCGTCATGCGGGTAGCAGCCCCAGCGGCTGCTGGGTCATGTAGTTCCCTCGGAGCATTCTTATCATTGGGGCCGCGTGCGCATGACATGCTGCACATGTGCGACTCACAATGGCTGCCGCGTGAGCTCTGCGCATGCGTGAACCGGTGCAGGTGCGCGCACAACCGACAATGGTGGCGCCCTGCAAAGAGGGCTTTGACTCCTTTAGCAGTCCCGTCTGCTCGCTATTTTGTAAACCATGTTTCTACCTGAACGGGGGGGGGGGGGGGGGGGGGGGGGAAGGAGGGGTCACTCAGAGCTGACACTTGCATGGTGGACCCAAAATGGCATGCGAGGTCATGGCGCATTCCAGAGAGCCAATGGAAAGTTGCGTCATCGGGAGCGACTTTGTTTGTGACCCCGCAGTCTTATTTGTGTCAGACGGTGCAGCTATTCTGCGCGGTGCCGGAGCCACGAGGATCTGTACGTCGGGGGAACCATACAACTGAAGTTTTCCAGTGGAGAGGAAACCGTACAAATAACTCTTGCGTTTTTTGTACGTCCGGGCACTCATCAGCGGAAGATACGGATTTTCGGATGCTCGCAGCGTGATTGTCCACTTTGGAGTTTATAGGATCAGCCCCTATTGTGCACTAGTTTTTGGGCGATGAGATTTGCCCGTAGATCATAAAGCAATGTTTGTTTCTCCCGCAGGTCTCTGGCTGGAGCTTCACTTCATCAGGATGAAGCTGAGTCTCAGTAAAGTGGTGAACGGCGCCCGCCTTGGGGTCATTAACAGCTTGGGACGGAATGGGGACAAAACTCTGGAGGTGCCAGGCTGCCTGCTGTACACAAAGACCTGTTCCCCACCACACCTAACCCACGACACCCTGCAGACCATTGAAGGTGTCCCATCTGTGACACACATCACGCTCTCCACCCTGTAAGTACCTTCAGCTACACGAAGGCTGAGTCCTCACTGAGCTACGGTGGCCGCAGCGCGCATTCAGTACGGCCCTCTACGGGGCCGGCCCCAGTTGTTACCTGCGCGCGGCTGCAGGAAGCACGATGCGCGACCGCCATTGCCAAAAGACAAGATATTAGTCTTTTGGCGTGGCGGCCGAGTTCAGTCAATGAGGGCGAGCCAGCCGTGTGATGTCATGGCCGCGCCCCCGCCACGTCTCCCTGTCGCGAGGAGTCCATCAGATCGCGCTGATGCAGGGGACGAGCTCCGCCAGGCACCCCGTTGCAGGCACTGGGGCCATAGTCTTAGTTACAAGATGGAGGGATCTTGGGAACTCAGTATGGAGTAACTGTTCTGGGCACCTTTTTATTGTGAAAAAGATATCACAGGTCTACAAAAAATATACCTAAGAGCCACTGAATTTGCTAAGTGGGAACTCCTATCCAAATGATAATTGTTCACTTTGGAAAAGAGGCGAGTAAGAGGGAGATTTATTGCAAGACACGTGCAGAAAAACACCTACAAGGTTTTGAAAGGTCTGTACATTATAGTATTTATGGAGAACTGTAATGTTGGTTCGCTAAAAGGTGTCACATCCTACAACAAATCTTATTTCATTGACAACCCTTGAAGGAATTTCCAGACAACAAAATAGATGTATTTTAAACAACGTGTCAATGTAATTAGCAACCTTCTAAAGAATCAGTCTAAAGTAAAATGTCACGCGCGTTAAAAATGAATGTTTCCTTTTGCTGTGTAGTAATCTTATCTGATAATAGTTTGCCCCCTTTGTCTCTTTGCCGTAGGCCCGGTCGCCAGTGGCCGCGGCGTGCGCGCCGCACACCAGGCACAGCCCTCTACGGGGCAGGCCCCAGTCGCCGTGTGTGCGCGGACAAGCCGCCATGCGCACTTGCATTGGTCAAAAGACGAGATTGATGTCTTTTGACGCGGAGGGCGAGCATTGGCCACGTCACGGCGGCGGTTCAGCCAATGAGGGCGAACCAGCCGCGTGACGTCATGGCCGCGCCCCCGCCACGCCCCCCGTCTGATGATCTGCTCTCCACGCCAAGCACAGCCGCAGACCACCGGTCGCAGATGAAACCGGTGCACGCGCCGCCCGGCGCTCCGGCGTGTGTGCAGCCGTAACCAGTGGGGCCGAAGCCTAATGATGGCAGCCTATTCAGATCACATAAGACAGACGTGTGGATGGATACGTTTCCTTGCTGGATACAGTGTTATCACAAAAGAGATGAGAGGTTTTAAAAACACTGCACTGCATTTGGTTCCCATGGCAACCAAATAAGGAAATATGTTTAAAAAAAAAAATGTGTTTTTTTTTTTCCCCGTTGCTAATTGCCCACATTTAATTTTTTTTAACATGCCACTGTCTTTAGATTTGGGGCCTAGGGCAAATGTAGGCACAGTTGTTTACAGAATTTGGATAAATCAGTGTTTTTCAACCTGGGTTCCCTGGACTTCCCTAAAGGTTTCCATGTACTTTTCAGGTAATTTGAAAATTGTACCAAATACAGAAGAATTTACAAAGCATCTGATCTCAGACGCGCTATTAGAGAGGGTTGGGGTTCCTTACAATGCATCTGATCTCAGACGTGCTATTAGAGAGGGTTGGGGTTCCTTACAATGCATCTGATCTCAGACGCGCTATTAGAGAGAGTTGGGGTTCCTTACAATGCATCTGATCTCAGACGCGCTATTAGAGAGGGTTGGGGTTCCTTACAATGCATCTGATCTCAGACGCGCTATTAGAGAGAGTTGGGGTTCCTTACAATGCATCTGATCTCAGACGCGCTATTAGAGAGGGTTGGGGTTCCTTACAATGCATCTGATCTCAGACGCGCTATTAGAGAGGGTTGAGGTTCCTTACAATGCATCTCACCTCAGACGCGCTATTAGAGAGGGTTGGGGTTCCTTACAATGCATCTGATCTCAGACGCGCTATTAGAGAGGGTTGGGGTTCCTTACAATGCATCTGATCTCAGACGCGCTATTAGAGAGGGTTGGGGTTCCTTACAATGCATCTGATCTCAGACGTGCTATTAGAGAGGGTTGGGGTTCCTTACAATGCATCTGATCTCAGACGCGCTATTAGAGAGAGTTGGGGTTCCTTACAATGCATCGGATCTCAGACGCGCTATTAGAGAGGGTTGGGGTTCCTTACAATGCATCTGATCTCAGACGCGCTATTAGAGAGGGTTGGGGTTCCTTACAATGCATCTCACCTCAGACGCGCTATTAGAGGGGGTTGGGGTTCCTTACAATGCATCTGATCACATACGCGCTATTAGAGAGGATGGGGGTTCCTCAGAATTTCATAATATAATTATACACTGCGTTATCACTTTGTGCCCCAGGCATCAGGCTGAAGATGTTTGCACCATGCTCTCTGGTACATTAAAGCTTTGTTGTGCGTAAATATGAGGCTGTAAGGGGACTCGTGTAAGTATGTGAGCCAGCTATGCGGAGATGTTATTGCAAATAGAATTCTCCTCACTATTATGTGAGCCACCTTGTGATTTAAAAGGAACAAAAGCATGAGGCGTCCTACCCGTTACATGTCATTCTTCTTGCTCTTTATTCTCCTCTGCGCAGAGCAGAACACCAGGAGGTCCTTGAAGAATATAAGGAGGGAGTTGGAAAATTTGCAGGTGAGTGTGTATTGCTGTATATGCATTGCGAACCAGGGGAAGGGGGGTGGAGGGTGGGAAGGAGGACCCTCGTGGCTGCTATAAGGAGATAGTGTATGTGATTGGTGCTACAATCTGGGGTAATGAATCAATAACGGACTAGAGAGAAAGGAACCCCAGTAAATGAGAGCACTCTATGACAGTGAAATCACAGAGTCGGCACACATAGGTGGACCTAATGTGGTAGAGTGAGTATTAAATATGCATTGATATGGTGAATAAATTAAAAGGCACTTTATTAAAGAGTCATACTCTAAAATGTAAAATCGAACGCAATTGAGTCCGAGTGACTGTGAGTGGACTCAGTGTATAGCCAGAGCTAAGAAGCGAATATTAAAAGAAATATGGCAGAGCGGATAGCAGGGTAGGGTGGTTATAATATAACCAACCCCCCCAAAAAGGTGAAAATCCAACACCGTAGGTAGTGCTAATGTAATGGATCTTACTTTAGCCGGATAGTGTGCGACCTGGATTACCCTATACTGGGGGCATTAAGGTTATCAGACTCAAGTAAGATCCATTCCCTGGGGGTTTTTTTTTTGGTATGTATTTTGTAGGGTGGATTGAGAGAGAGTGGGGTAATTGACGGAAGGTAGGGGCGAGAGTGAGAGAAGAGAGGGGGGCAGGAGGGAGTGAGTGAGGAAAAGAGGGAGTAAGAGTGAGACGCAAGGGGATAAATACATGCGAGGTGGGAGGGGGGAGAGTTAGTGAGACGGATGGGAGAGAAATACATGGGTAGAAGGTGGGAAATAGAGGTGGCTCGTGAGGTGTGAAATTGTGTGACTGACCCCTGTCGAACCTAATGTGCGTCAGCCAGATAGGGGTTCCCCGAGATTTTTTTAAATACTTCAAGGGTTCCTCCAAACAAAAAAGGTTGGGAATCACTGCATTAGCACTACAGTATATGACTCTTTAAGAAAGTGTTTTTTTTTTAAATTTATTAACCATATCAATGCATATTTAGTACTCACTCCACCACATTAGGTCCACCTATGTGTGCTGACTCTGTGATAACACTGTGATAGAGTGCTCTCATTTATTGGGGTTCCTTTCTCTCTAGTCTATTATTGCTTTATATGCACCCTTTTTCTGTATTACTGCAAACGTTCTAGTAAAACCATGATTGAAACCGGTTATCTGGATTCTGGCCAGATCGAGCAGAATTGCCTCTGGTTGTTTTGACTTCAGTCTCCCTCATTGCGGGAGAATCTTGGCCCCAAATTTCACCTAGCTGCCTCACTTGACTTTGTCAACCGCGTCTTTTTACTACCTGTTGCTATAAGAATGATGCTGGGAGCAGTCCCTGGGAGCAGCTTCTGGCCTGGGATAGTGCTTTACAGGAACAAACCAAGTGTCTGTGGACAAAACAATGTCAGTATAAACAAATGTACCAGTTTTATAGAGGAAATGATAATAGATTGGGCCCACTACAGATGTCTCGCAACCTTGTCATACAACATGGTCCCTACACAACGCCGAGCTTTATGCCATGGCTGCCCCATGACATAATGATACTACTCATTATACAGCCGCCCATTCCCTGGTCAGCAGGGGCTGCCGATGCATGGCTTCTTCAGCGGTCAGGAAACTGGCAAAATAGCCCAGAAGGTGTGAAACACTCATCTACTTAAAGCTGTGAAATGCGTCGGGCAGGAGATTATAGGGAGTCCCATGTTAAAGTGGACATGAAGCAAAAGGTGACACGGAGTCCTCCATTTGCATGTCATTACCCAGAATCCCTGGCTGTGGTGGAAGCATTGTATGCTAAGAGATAATGGGGAAGGGCAGCGTTGTGGACCTGTGATTGAGCTGACAACGTGGTATTTTTATTTGCTGCCCATCTAATTGCAGTTACAGGGGATCCTCCACAGCCTGCAGTTACATTATATGCCTAGTGCCCACGTGACCGTATGGCGCATGCGTAATCACATTATAATGGAGGCGGTGACGTAGGTATTTCTTTTGCATGCTTCGTGCAGGTATGCCGGACGCGGTGCTGTATTGCTCCATTCATGACCCAGTTACCGTGAGCCCGACAGGATACAACACCAACAAGGTAAATGAGTGCTGATACCACGCTAACGGGAGCGGGAGACGCCCGCAGGGCCCACTTAAACCGTGCGCCGGCAAGCAGTTTAATTGTTATGGGGTATGGGGTGGGGCCTCTGTAACCCCGGGGGGCTCGGTGCGGTGGCACCGACTGCACCGCCATCCCGCCGGTCGTAGGGCCAGAGTGCCGCGGGCCCCTCCGGCGCAGTGCGGTCATGTGACCGTGGTGGCCATTTTCTGTGAAATGGAAGGCCTCTGTATCCTCCCCGGTTAGAACGCGCCCTGCGCTTCCGCGGAAACACAGGACGCGGTCAAGCCTGGAAAACAAACGACTCTCTGAGGATGACGTCACTATCATGGGTCCCCCCGGGGGGCACGTCTGCATGACATAGTGACGCTCAAAGAGGGTTAAATTGTCCCTTCGTCCTGCTCACATGCTTCACTTTGTAAATCCTCTCACCGTTTTTTGATTTCCGATTTTTACATTTGTTTAATTCTTTTTTCTGTGATGGGGGGTTACAAATATGGCTGCCATTGTAAAATACCTATTATCTGGGCTCAAATCTTCAGCTCTGCAATGGGGTTTTTTCTTCATGCACTTTTGTACCATTTGTTGAATGCAGGAGTGGCCAACTCCAGTCCTCAAGGGCTACCAACAGGTCAGGTTTTCAGGATATTCCTGCTTCAGCACGGGTGGTTCAATGAGACTGAGCCACTCATTGAGCCACCTGTGCTGAAGCTGGGACTGATTGCACCACCTGTGCTGAAGCTGGGACTGATTCATCCACCTGTGCTGAAGCAGGGATATCCTGAAATGCTGAAGCAGGGATATCCTGAAATTCTGACCTGTCTGTGACCTATGCAGACTGGAGTTGCCCACCCCGGGTGTAATATAAGGAGCAGCCGTTCCAGCAGAAGAGGTAATGTCACACACCGTTCAGTTATTCAAGCTGGTTTGGGATAGGCACTGGGGAACCCCATGCGGGGTAGGACGGACTGACCTCAGATCTCGCACCGCCGGGGATTTGGGCGTAAGGGACAGGTTAGGTTTTCTTACCTGCAATCTCTTCCTACGTTTCAAAATGGTAAATAAGGGGGCGCTGGGTCTTTAAACTGACCCCCCAATGGGAGTGAGAAAGCGGCTGATTATTAATGCGGTAACGAGCTGGGAGTATCTCCCCGGCAGGGAGTAACGATGCAGTTACCAGTCACGTGGGGTGCTGATAGTATGAGGGAGATCCTGTATGTGTGTGCAGTGCTTTCCTGTTCCATGGAGCTGTATACAGCCGTGTCCATGCAGCTGCCATTACAGTGGGCTTTGTGTCTTTAGCGGTGAGGCATACAAGGAAGCAAAAAGGGGCGTTATTAGCCATGTGCAATCAGCAAACTGATACCCCGGAGAAAAGAAACACGCTCCGTGACAACGCTTCAGTGGTAACCCAACCTCTGCAGCGTTGTAGGGGCGAGAGATCGGGGACAACAAGCTGCGGGATAACATCGAAAATACAAGTGCTCTTCAAATGTTTGTATATCTTTCTATTCAATTCTGTCAAGAAATCCAATGAAACCGTTTTGTTGAAGCTGAAGCATCATTCATCTTGGTTCTCCCTGCTCTTAACAAACGTTCTTGGCTGCAGCATGGTTTAACAGCTCTTTAAATGGTGTGTGAGGGACGGCAGCGGCGGGCCTTCTCTGGTGACGGTTGGAGAGTGTGACCGCGATGTCTCTGCTTCGCTGACGCTTGTTCCTCCTTTGCCCCCTGCAGACGGTTTCTGTGTGGGGGGGAGGAGGGCGCCTGGAGCTCACGCCCCAGAAGTTCGTGGGGGTCCAGGGCGCCCTGCGGGCAGACTGGTTCCAGTGCCTGTCTGACGGGGAGGTGGTGCCCGGGGGCAACTCCAGGAAGAGAGCCAAGAAGTCGGTGGACCGCTCCCTGGCGTTTTTAGACGAGTGTCTCCGGCTGCTGGCGGAGTCTGAGGTGAGTGAGCGTGGAGACGGGCGAGTGAGCGTGGAGACGGGCGGGGGCGAGTGAGCGTGGAGATGGGCTAGGGCAGAGGTGGGTGAGCGTGGAGATGAGCGCAGGCGAGCGAGAATGGAGATGGACGGGGCGGATGAGCATGGAGATGGGTTAGTGAGCGTGGAGATGGGTGGGGGCGAGTGAGCGTGGGGATGGGTGGGGCGAGTTAGCATGGGGATGGGCGAGTTAGCGTGGGGATGGGCGGGGACGAGTGAGCGTGGGGATGGGCGGGGACGAGTGAGCGTGGGGATGGGCGGGGGCGAGTAAGCGTGGAGATGGGAGGGTGCGAGCGTGGAGGTGGGTGCGAGCGAGCGGGGAGATGGGCAGGGGAGGTGGGCGGGGGCGAGTGAGCGTGGAGGTGGGTGCGAGCGAGCGGGGAGATGGGCGGGGCGAGCGGGCGGGGAGGTGGGTGCGAGCGAGCGGGGAGGTGAGGTGCACGTTTGTTAATCTCTTTTGTGGTGGGATTACTACACAATTGCAAATCTATTCGACTTCACATACCTTGTGTTTCCGCTCTCCTCAGCTCGCCTGACCCTTTTAGATTGTAAACTCCTTTGTAGCAGGGTCTTTACCGACTGTACCCTGCGGTCATTTTCTTATTCTCGACACCCCCCACGGTGCTGCACTAAAGATCATCACTTTATCCATCAGTAATGCCGAGGCAGCAAAACGCAGCACTGCGCAATAACAAATATTTTAATTACAGAATTGAAGCAACGGGTCTAAACTGTGCTAATTTCAGCTCCGGGGACACCCTGTTTCCGGAGATACTTCCGTAGGGGGTATCTGCAGCCAGGGTACGTGTGTGCCTAACGAAATTGCAGTGTTTAAATGTCCTGCAGACCAATAGGAAGCCGTGATGTCATCCCTTGCAGCTTCCTATTGACCCGTGTGACCTGGACATTTAAACTCCACAGCGATACACGCAGCACCTACGGACGTAAGTATCTCTTGAAGCCGGAGGTCCCCAGCGCTGAACTTCACACCGGTCAGCTCAGGAGACCCCCTGCTTCACACCGGTCAGCTCCGGAGACCCCCTGCTTCACACCGGTCAGCTCCGGAGACCCCCTGCTTCACACCGGTCAGCTCCGGAGACCCCCTGCTTCACACCGGTCAGCTCCGGAGACCCCCTGCTTCACACCGGTCAGCTCCGGAGACCCCCTGCTTCACACCGGTCAGCTCCGGAGACCCCCTGCTTCACACCGGTCAGCTCCGGAGACCCCCTGCTTCACACCGGTCAGCTCCGGAGACCCCCTGCTTCACACCGGTCAGCTCCAGAGACCCCCTGCTTCACACCGGTCAGCTCCGGAGACCCCCTGCTTCAAACCCGCAATAAAAAAAAGTTCCAAAAGGCGCAGTGCTACATTTAGTGCTGCGCAGTTTTGCTGCTTTAATAACATTAGTTGAATAGATTGATTACTCACACTTGTCTCGCATTATAACAAGCAGTAAAGCAAAGTGCTGCAAAGAAGACGGTTAGGGATTTCTTTATCCACGTCTCCCGGCTGTGCAAAGAAAACGCACAATGTTTATCAAAGAAAAACGTAATTTCTGGGGTTTTTCCTCGGATCGAGCCGTGGTTTTAGCTCCATTTTGGCATCCGGGCGGCTTCGAGCCGTAACAGTAAAGGTCTCGAATTCAGGAGCCCGTCTCTCAGGAAACCTTCTCGGTCTGCAACATCCTTACCAGCAAGTCGCTTGGAAACGGCATTTTGCAGGCGCCAGCCACCGTGTTCCGGGGGCGGGCAACGCGAGTCCTCAAGGGCCACCAACAGGTCAGGTTTTCAGGATATCCCTACTTCAGCACAGGGGGGTGTAGTCTTTGACGGAGTCACTGATTGAGCCGCCTGTGCTGAAGCAGAGATATCCTGAAAACCTGACCTGTTTGGGGAACTTCTTATTTTTTTTAAATGATTATAATTTTAATATAAAACGTAATCAAAATTGAGAGAATTGCAAATAAGGGATATATCTAAATAAATAATAATAAAAACCACCTTTTATCTTCTAAAGGCTACGGCTTTCTTTGTTCTTTGAGCTATATAGAGATGTACAGTAGCCCTTTCCTGGAACCTCTTGTGATCAGCAGGTAGCTGTTGGCATCCGGAGGCTTCCGTCCCCACGGCAATGCATAGTTACATATTAGATGAGGTTGAAAAAAGCCGTACGTCCATCAAGTTCAACCTATGCGGAATTTAGACGACATATACTTTATCCTATATCCGTACTTACAGTAAGAAAAAATAGGATATTCAGCGCTCGTGCTGTGTGATGGTGTGGAAGATCCCTTTGCAGCATGTACATAAAGCGTCTCCCCAGAAACTCTCAAATCTAGGTGAACCCCCCTTAGAAAGGGGGGAAGGCACCCTGAAAAACAAGATAATAAAAAATGCACAAATGCGCACCAGGGATTAGTGGAAGGTAATTTATTAAAAATACACAAAAACTGAGGGGATCCAACCCCACCTCAGAACAGCTGTGCAGCTGGACGGCTAAGTACTACCAAGGAGAACACCTGATGGTGACTAAACCCTAAGCTGCACAGTATACAAATACAGTAACATTTATATAAAAACATGAAAAAAACAAACATGAAAACAACCTATCAACATGGCGGTTTCTATACAAATCTGTTGATAGGTTGTTTTCATGTTTGTTTTTTTCTTTCATGTTTTTTATATAAATGTTACTGTATTTGTATACTGTGCAGCTTAGGGTTTAGTCACCATTAGGTGTTCTCCTTGGTAGTACTTAGCCGTCCAGCTGCACAGCTGTTCTGAGGTGGGGTTGGATCCCCTCAGTTTTTGTGTATTTTTAATAAATTACCTTCCACTAATCCCTGGTGCGCATTTGTGCATTTTTTATTATCCCGTACTTACAGTATATTGATACAAAGGAAGGCAAACAAAAAACCCCAACTCGCATTCCTGGCAAGTTTAAAGCTGCAGTTCAGTCTTTTTTTTTTTTTTAATTTATTTTTTTACTTCAATAGTTTCATGTGGGCAATCTCTAATTACCTAAAGAACTGCATAGCTGCCGGTCAATTCGTTCTCCGTCTATTGATCGGCAAAGTTTGGCGACATCTTTAAATATGGGGAATGTAAATCGTTGCTATAGGAACAAGCATGCTTGTTAAAATAGAATACAAGAAAATTGGTCTTTCAAAGTTGTTTTTTTTTTAAAACAGAAAATGCTAAAAGTATTTTTTCTTACTACAGAACTGATTTATTAAAAAAAACACACACATGAACTGCAGCTTTAATAGGCTCCAGCTGTGTGTTTATATACCCTGCATGCAAGGTCATGGCCTTGAACACCCATGCTTGTGTGTGTGTGTCCTGATTAATAGTGAACAATTGCATGGTGTAGTTCACAGTGCACCATGTGTCCACTTTGTAAACACTACAACATTCATCTCTGTGACAAAAAACAGAGCAGGGAGCCAACCTTTTGTGGGTGTCTCTTATCTCCCACTCATCAGTCTTCCCGGGGGGCGATTTTAAGGCCCCCTTATTCTGGGAGTGACGACCGTCTCCGTTGAGTTAACTGTATGAAATCCAGATTTAAAAAGTTTCAGGGGGGCATGGACATGAAAAAAGTTGATCATGTGGGAGAACACAAGACGTACCATTAGTTTGGAGGCAAAAGGTTTGTGGTTTATTAAAAGGAGGGGTACAGGTGGGTAGTTGGTAATGCACGATGGGGCTACTGTGTTTTGGAGAAAAAATATGACCACTGCACGCTGAAAGGATGAGGGGAAAATGTCAGAGGATGGGGAGCAGTTGAAGATATGGGTAAGAGTGGTTACTAAGATCAGAGCAAAAGTTCCAGTAAGATGCGAGGGAATGAAATCGAGAGGGAGAAGAGAAAATCTGTTTAGAAACTTCCAACTCAGCTGAAAACTAGTCACGGGTGGAAGAGGGTTTAGGGAGAAGCAGAGAAGAGGACGGTGGGATAGAAGGAATTGTCCCGTGTGGATCCACTTCCCACCACCCCAGTTGGCTCCTACCAGTTGCAATGCTCTTACTGTGCATGCGTTCATTTCCCAGGCGCTGAAGCGGAGCGTGGTGATTGGCGCAGTGGAGGGAGGCGACGTGCAGGAGGAGAGACTGAGGTCCGCACGCGAGACGGCCAAGAGGCCAGTGGGAGGCTTCCTGCTGGACGGACTTCAGGGTGACACCATGAGCAGGGAGACCAAGCTGTCCCTAGTCTCGTCTGTCACTGCAGTGTTACCGGAGGACAAACCCAGGTCTGCAGCAAAGTGTGTGTGTGTATGTGTGTGTGTGTGTGTGTGTGTATATGTATATGGTATGAAATGATGATATCCTAACCCTTTGAGTGCCAGGGAAGACTGTAATGCATTGCAGGCCACTTAAGGGGTTAATGCTTAACAAATCCTCTGCACTTAAAGGTGTGGTCCCAATCACCAACATGTATTGGCGACGCCTTAAAGTGAAAGCGCACAGCCATGTAACTCCTTTATTAATACACATTCTTTAATAGCTCTGACAGTGTGCACAGTGCTAAACGTGGTGCCTGGGGCAGAACTGGCTGGGATTGTAACCTGCTTCACCTGCTTCAAAGACAGTGACGTGGCCTCCGAGCCAAGTACCTTTCCGTTTGAAGCATTTATTTGTTAATTGAAGGTGCAGATGTGGCGTGTGACAAGGTTCCTGCAGGTCAGACGCCGCGTCCCGTTCTATCGCAGAGTATCACGCAGCTGTCAGGCGCAGCGATGGGGCAGAATGTCACCATAGGGCTGCGGCCAGGCAGGGAGTGAGCGCGCGGTGACGTCACGTGCTCTGCTCGGTCGGGACGATTTGTGGCCAGCAAGGTAAGCGCGCGCGTGGGGGCGGGGGGGGTGCGGCCATGACGTCACGGGTGAACCGCTCACGTGACGCGCCAGCGAGAGGCATATTCAAATTTGCTTGCCTCTGCAAGCAGCTAAGCGTCACCCTGGATGAGGCCTAACTCACCATAAGGGAACAGTGCCGCCAGCTCTATGTGTACGTGTGACCATCTCCTGCCAGAGGGGCGTGCAATGCATTGTAAGGGGTCCACCTGTTAGCAGCTGCAGGCCCAATAATGTGACCATCACAGGAACGGACATCTCCCAACACACAGGGATTCCTGTATAAATTAGAGGGCACGGGCAGGATTGCGTCTCGCTGGCGTCCCACTTACAGCGGGGATTAGGGCTGGGATCTGCACACACTTATTGGCAAAGCACTGCAAATGTGACCCGTTTGTGCAACGATTCACGGTTTATCTTCACGTTTAGCGTGGTTTAGAGCTTACCAGCAGCTTTGGCAGGGACCCACCACGGAAAATGTAACGTGGCAAAACAAACGGCTTCATTTAAAACTAAGGCATAGAGAATATAAAACCCCAAAGCACCCTGATAATTTCTCAATTGCAAGACCTCCCCCCCCCCCCATAAATCAGTGGAGAAGCTGCAGGTGTGGGAAAGGGTCTGTAGCTGCTTATTAGTGAGATTAACAGAACAGCAGTTGGCACAAAATCTAGTTTAGGTATCACAACATTTTGCAGACTTCGTCTACTTTAAATTGTGTAGATCTGAGGGCTTTGTATGTATATAAGTGTGTATGCGGTATGTAGGTGTGTGTGCGTGTATATATGTATATATATAAATATATATATAGCAAATGGAAATATAACTATGCTCATTTGCATGTCTTAGGCAGGTCTGCAACCCCGCCTTTCACCATTATCACCCAGCATACAGCGCTTCCACTGCAGCAAGGGATTCTGGGAAATGACATGCAAATGAGCACACAGTGACACTTTTTGCTTCAAAACCATTTTAAACGTGGTTCCCTATAGGCTTAAGCTTGCTGCATGGTCACAGCTTTAAGCACAGCCAGGGTTAACATGCATAGCCAGTAAACCCACCCACAGACAGCTGTTTCGACCTTAATGGGTCTCATCAGTGTGAGGTTGGTTACTGGCTATGCAAAGCTTTTTTTACTCACCATAACTTAACTAAGTATGGTAAACCCCATCCTCATTGCTTCAGTTTTGCATAGCCAGTAACCAACCTCACATTGATGAGACCCATTAAGGTCGAAACAGCTGTCTGTGGGTGGTTTTCTGGGTATGCACCTTAACCCTGGCTGTGCTTAAAGCTGTGACCATGCAGCAAGCTTAAGCCTATAGAGAACCATGTTTAAAATGGTATTGAAGCAAAAAGTGACACTGTGTGCTCCTTTGCATGTCATTTCCCAGAATCCCTTGCTGCAGTGGAAGTGCTGTGTGCTGGGTGATAATAGTGAAAGGCGGGGTTGCAGACCTGCCTAAGACATGCAAATGAGCATACAGTTATATCTCCATTTGCTATATGCTTTGCTGTGGAGGGTTTTTGTCACTTTTTTTACTCACCATAACTTGTGTTGTGTGTACACTGTACTGCAACATAGCCTCGACCTCCAGGGTGTGCTTGTGATAATCAGCCTCGTAGTACAAAGGGAATGTGTTTCTGATCAGGGCTTATCCCAGCTCTTCCCCCTTTCTCTTCTCCTGGCTCCAGGCTCATACACGGAGTCGGGAAGCCGGACGAGGTGCTGGAGTGTATTGAGAGGGGGGTGGATCTCTTTGACAGCTGTTTCCCGTACCAGGTGACGGAGAGAGGGTGCGCTCTGTACTTTAACCACTCCTACCACCCGGACCCCGAAACAGCAGGTACCCCTTGGAGGAGGGGCGCGTCTAACCATGCGGACTCTAATAGTGCCTCTCTTTCAGGTGGTGTCTGTGTTTGGTTGTTATATGGGATCACTTCAGCAATAACACATACTCCAAGTTTAGGCAGCAGCAGTATGCATGTATATTTTTATTTGTATAGTGTAAACCGTATCTGCAGCGCGTTACAGAACACACATACATGTTATAATACAGCACAATACATGGATACATCCACCAAATGTAACCTTTTCAGTGCTAAATGCCTGTGGCCACAGACTGCTACAGACTTTATGGCTTAACGACTATATGATAACTATGTCAGGGATCATATGACCTGGTCCTGCTCCTCATCAAGAACGGAAGAGGGAAGTCCTCTTCTGATCACCGCTGCACCTTATCGGAGAGCCCTACACACGAGCAAAAGCCTGATAACGTTCACCTCTCTCTTGCTTTAGATATAGAAGGCTGTTCCTTAACTTATTGTTACTGCTTTTCTCTTGGCTCTTGTTTCTCTGTTTTTTCTTATTCCCAGTTTCTGTCTCCATGTATGTATATATGTATGTATATTTATATAGCACTCACAGGGTACTCAGCGATTTACAAAGAAGACCATGCAATACAGGGAATTATAATAAGTGGTCCACCAAAAGGAGTCTTAAGACATATTGACAACAGAGATAGAAAATGTGCGATGGCAGAGGTACTGTATGATGAGAATCAGGATATAAATTGGCTACGTGAAGAAGGGTAGAATATGAAGGCGAAGAAAGGTATCAACCATATTGAAAGTGGTAGAGAGATCAATCAGGAAAAAGGACCATGGGAGTTTGATTTATGGAAAACATTGGATACTTTAGTGACGACCATTTCCGTTGAGTTTACTATACAAAGCCGATGGTAAAGGTTCCAGGAGGGCATGGACATTAAGAAAATTGACTATGTTGGAGAACACAAGCCGTACAATTAGTTTGGCGGCAAAAGGCAGGAGGGATACAGGTCGGTAGTTAGTAATGCGCATAGGGTCTACAGTGTTTTTGCGAATAAATGTGACCACTGTATGCTTAAAGGATGAGAGTAAAATGTCAGATGATAGGGAGCAGTTGAAGATATGGGTGAGAGTGGTTACCAAGATCGGATCAAAAGTTCCAATAAAATGTGAGGGAATTTGATCGAGAGGGCATGTGGTAGAGGGGGAAGAGAAAATCGATTTAGGAACTTCCAACTCTGGAACAGGTGAAAAATAGTCAAGGGTGGAAGAAGAAGCAGAGAAGAGGAAGAAGGGAAAGAAGGAATTGTCCCTTGTGGACAGCGTCCACCTTGCCTTTTAAAGTGTTCGGCAAAGGCTTGCGTAGACCTGAAGGAAGGGAAGCGGGGGGAGAAGGTCGGACAAAAGGGAGTCAAATACAGAGAAAGACGGTGTGAATTAGATTTGTGAGTGTTGGTGACTACGGAGGAGGAGTAGTGTTTGGTATTCGAGAGAGCAGAGTTAAAACTGAAGAGGAGAAATGTATAGTGTAGAAAATCCAGCATGAGTGCGAGATTAACTCCATAGGCATACAGAGGAACGAGGGCGCAGGAACGAGTTTTGTGAATTTAGCCAAGGCCGCGGGTTACAGACGCGAAGCTAAAAAGGGGCATATAAATGAAGAGAGGATAGAGTTGTAAGAGTTGACAAGATTGTTGCATTCAGAGGAAGGAGAGAAGAGGGATTAGCGTTCAGGGTAGATACAGAGCGAAGAAATCAATGGAGTGAAGGTCTCGAGATTAGCGAGCAGAGCGAGAGGAGTGAGGGGTGTTGTTCAGAGAGCAAAACAGGGAGATGGAGAGATCAGGAAGGGAACAGTTTTTACTAAAGGCTAGGTCCACATGGTGATCATCCTTATGGGTGCTTCTTAGTTTGCTTTGCCCTCTCTGCTCTCGTTTACACACCGCGTTTCTCTCACTCTCAGCCCTCTTCTCCCCATTGTATCTTCCCTTCTCCACTTGCTTGGTTTCTCTGCCTGGCTACTTCCTCTCCCCTGAGCACCACGCAGTTATACGGGGGTGAATATAATTGTGATTCTTTCTTACAGTTCTGGAGAAGAGTGAAATGCATAATGTAGAGAGGAATGGGGACGTTGCAACTGAACGTGTGGACCCACAAATAGATGAATCGGAAATGACTTCATTTGAGATCTGCTTGAAGGAGAAAAGGTACCTTCTGTTACTATAGCATGGCATTTTTTTTTCATATTTACTTAACGAATAGGATTGCATACGCCCGTGTGTGTGTCTGTATCTATATGTATATCTAGTATTTCAAATAACGGGGCACTCGCTTCCTTTTGATTGTACAGTAGTAGCAAAAAAAAAACATATTCAGAAACAAGTAGACTAAGGATTGCATGGAGAAAATGGCTAACCATGCGAAAGCGGTCTTACCGAGAGGGACTGGAGTGCTAATAAGGTCAATACATCTAATAAAGAATCAAACCGTAACCGGCAAAACATTCATAATAAGCTGCTACCATGGCTCCTCTGGGTTGTAGTGGCAACACAGTTCATTCATACAAGCGTCCCGAAGTATCATGTTGTACATACTGTACAAGGAAGGGATACTGCATATCGAAAGTCCCAAATGAAATGGTGTGATGACCGGTCGCCAATATTGGCATCGTATATGGAAAATGCTGGATGTCATTGTTCACAGCCCTAGGGAGCACGAGGTGACCACAAAGGGGTTAGCATAACCCAAATCTCACAATATTGTCCCACGGGTGAAAGCGGAGGTTTCTACGGTGTCACCTACCGAACACGTGGAACCAGTGCCCCATATATAGGTGCTAGGGTTCCAGCCTGTACCACGCTTTGAATTGGCATATTTGGCATTCATAATGTACTCTCGTTTGGCCAACAGTCTAACCCCGATATAAGAGGTAATGCACTGAAATGTAACAGAGTAGCGCCATCTTATTTTATTGTCTTCCATCACTTTGACTTTGCTCTGATTCATATAGAGGCCCTTCTTCCTCTGCTTCAGCGAGTTCTCCGATTTTGTTGCGGGAGGTCTTCAGAGCTGGTGGCACAGATAACAATGTTGTCTACAAATCGTCAATTGTTGCTGTGAAAAGCTTTGGTGACATTGTGTCCCCGTGTTGCACATCCATTCTGATCCATATCGTGCTGGTATTGTCATGTAGTCAAACGGTTGATGTGGGGTTCTCAAATGTTCCTTCCAATGTCACTGTCCGCTTCTTTGTCATTTTGGCTTCTTAATGCATTTAATACAGCGGTGGTGTACGCAGCTTCGTAATCTATGAGTCGCAAGATGGTAGGTCTTATTAACTATTTATGCAAATCACAACCTGGATGTGGTCCATTTCATCGTACGCGGTGCAAAATTCTGCTTCTTCTCTACGCTGGGCAATGGCCAGGGTCTGATTAGTGAGTATCTTTGTAAAAAGTTGTTCTTAAGGTCTTTGTCTCAGTTCCTATGGATGAGGACCGTGGCATTGCTCCACTGTTCTGCAATTTTCTTGTCCTTCAAGCAACATGTAAAGAGTTTTTGTATGGATTGTATATCATTTTCCCCCCAGCATCTTTCAAGGTTTCATTTGTAATTCCATCGTTCCCTGCTGCCTTCCTATTCTAAGGCTAAGGCCCCGGTCTCTCCGCTGTAACGCGCGCCCGCGCTTTTGGCGGCGCGTTCAGCCGATTCCCCGGTCTGCAGCTCACTGCAGGCAGAGAGACCGGGGGGGGGGGGCGTGGCGGGGGAGTGACGGGGGCGCGGCCATGACATCACCCGGCAGGTTTGCCCTCATTGGCTGAATCGCTGGGGGGCGTGCCTAATCGCTCGACGCGAGTCCTGCTCTCAATTCTATTGAGAGCAGGAGCAGCTCTCGCGCGAGCGCTGCGTCCCCCCCTTGCAGCGGGCCCGGCGCCATTGCGGGGAGGGCTCTCGTGCGCGCGGCGGACGCTGTAGTAGGCAGCGGGGGCAAGGCCTTAGTGAATTTTATTGCCTTTGCTACTTCTGTTGGAAAGATGCATCCAGCAGAGGGAGAGATAAGAAAGCACCAATGATTCTGCCTTGTCTTGAGGATTTTTACAAGAAACCGTGCACTTATCGGTGTTATTTTACAGAAGTTTAGGGGCTCATGCTATAAGGCTTCATAAAAAAAAATTGCCGGGCCATTTAATGCGCCAGTTTTCTGAGCGTTGCTATCACGGTGTTCAGAAAGCCTCAATTACCTGTGATAGCAAAATTCCCAAAACGGGCGCGTAACCGGCGACGTGAAGATTGCCTCTCTGAAATGGCCTTACCCGGCGATTTATTTCAGCTGCAGAAAGAGCTGCACAGAGAGAGACGCATCTCCCTGCGCAAATCTCGCCCGAAACTAATGTTTTTGTTTTTTTTAATATACATTTTAATACTAGTGTAGATGAGCAAGGGGTCTCCGGAGCAGAACCATGTTGATTTCAGGTCCGGGGACCCCCTGCTTCCCAAGATACCGGCACCCCTTAACGGGGCCTGTATCGCCTATGCATTTTATTCCCATGGTTACGTGACGCGTGACACTAGTATTAAAATTTATATTAAAAAAGCTTTATTACCTTAGCGGCTAGCCACTAATGCAATGAAGGGGTTAAACCTCAGAAGCCTGTTTCTTGGGGCAGAGGGTGTGGATGAAAGGGGTAGTAGTGACATGGTGGGAGATTAGGCCTGCATGGAAGGTTGCTGAAGGAGTTAATCCCTTCATTACCCGCTATGGCAATGAAGGGGTTAAGCAGTCCCGCTACCCCCTGCAAGGCCTGAACATCCATCATTGGGGCTACTACCCCCTTCACCCAATCCCTGTACCCCCAAGAAACAAAAATAAACACAACAACCCTACTACCCACCTCCTCTAACCCCAACAACCCCCACAACACATACAGTATAGTAATGGGCAAAATTACTATTATCCACATATGGATAATAGTGCCTTTGCCCATTATAAAATAAAACATTAGACAGCCAGCATAAATAAAGTAAAAAAATAAAACGTTCAGCTTACCCCTGCCATCATGAAGGGCGTCCTCATCAGCATACTGCAAGTCCATGTCCTCCGATGCCAGCAAGAAAAAATACAATCTAATGGCCCCTAATACCTTAATCACCTTATCACTTAATAACTGCAATAGTAATTAAGGGGTTAACCCACCCTCCCCCACTACCCACCAGGGAGGCATAACCACCCACCCCAAACCCACTATACCCACCCTGTACCCATTGATTGGCACAGTAGTATATCATACCCTATTAAAATGGGCATGATAAGCCACTAGATCACTCAATGGTCAACCTAATAAAAATAATTGATGCCAAAAATAAACAATAATCAAAGAAATACACAAGCACCTAAACACCCCAACAATAAAAGAACTAAATAGCCTAATAGTATATATTACAAATAATTATCTATCACCAAAATAGCAAAATAATTACAATTGTTTTATTCCAAAAACTATACAATTAAATAAACAACTATCCAAGAAACCTATGAAACAAATAAAACCACTAGTCAACAAAACTATTAATTAATTTAAACACTAGTCAACAAAACAATTAAGGAATTAAAACCAGTAGCCAACAAAACAAATAAATAATTTAAACCGCTAACCAATCCTAAAATGTACTAAAAACAAGCCATCCAAATTCCAAACAACTGAATCCAAACAATAAAAACAAATAGAAAAAATTATAATCAATTCAAAACAAGCATTTGCCAAAAATTACATTGGCTGTCACTGTATTTATCTGTACCCAAGGGGCACAGATTAATACATTATCAGTCAATGGGCAAGCAAATAGATAAAAATAAATAAATACAATAAAAAAAACTTTAAAAAATAACAATTTCATTCAATATTTTACTTACCTTCAGAAGTCTTCACCCTGTGAATCCCGGCGTATCTGCAAGCTCTCGTACCGCGACGTCATCACCCGCAATCCAACGCCATCCACCTTGAAGACCAGCAACAGATAAAAAAAAAAATCTTCTATCACCGTCTTCTATCTTCATCTGTAATTCTTTTTACCTTTTCTTTAATCTTCTATCTTCATCTGTCAATCCAAAGCCCCATGGTAAATCCATAACAGGATGTTGTCTCGTCGGCTTCTTTAGGTAAAATGAGACGAAGAGGCCTTATATAGGGCCTGTGACGTCACATTTTATGGTCAGATGGTACAGCTCCAATCCAATTGGACTCTGTATCATGTCCCCGCCTTTTTTTTTTTTTTTTTTTTTTTTAAGGATGTGACGTCATCTCCAAGGGAGGTAAGTCACATCCTTAAAACCAGATGACTCTATCACATGGTATTACAGCCAATGGGATTAAAGACAATCCCATTGGTTGCTGTACCATGTAATAGGTCACATTAGTTCAAAAGGATGTGATATCATCCCTTAAAGTGATGTCACATCCTTTTGAACTAATGTGACCTATCACATGGTACAGCAACCAATGGGATTGTCTTCAATCCCATTGGCTGTAATATCATGTGATATAGTCATCTGGTTTTAAGGATGTGACGTACCTCCCTTGGAGATGTCACAGCCTTAAAAAAAAGTACCATCTGACCATAAAATTTGACGTCACAGGCCATATATAAGGCCTGAACGTCTCATTTTACCTCAACAAACCGATGAGAGAACATCCTATTGTGGATTTACCATGGGGCTTTGGATTGACAGATAAAGAAAGAAGATTAAAGAAAAAATATAAAAATAATGACAGATGAAGATAGAAGACGGTGATAGAAGATATAAAAAAAAGATTTTTTTAACCTGATGCTGGTCTTCAAGGTGGATGGCGTTGGATTGTGGGTGATGACGTTGCGGTACGAGAGCTTGCAGATACAACGGGATTCGGAGGGTGAAGACTTCTAAAGGTAAGTAAAGCCCCATGATTTAATTGAATGTATGAAATTGTTTTATTTTTCAGGTTTTTTCATTGTATTTATTTATATTGATGTATATGCTTGCCCATTGACTGATAATGTATTAATCTGTGCCCGTTTAGGGTACAGATAAATACAGTGACAGCCAATGCATTTTTTTGGCAAATGCTTGTTATTTTTTCGATTTCTGTTTATTGTTTGGATGAAATTGTTTGGAATTTGGGTGGCTTGTTTTTAGTACATTTTAGGATTGGTTAGCGTTTTAAATTATTTATTTGTTTTGTTGGCTACTGGTTTTAATTCATTACTTGATTTGTTGGCATTAACCACTAAGGTAATGAAGGGTTAACTCCACCCGCAACCCCAACATAGGCCAAATACCACCTTCACTCACCCCCACAATAAAGATGGCAGTGGTAGTTAACCCCTTCATTGCCTTAGCGGTTAGCCACTAAGGTAATGAAGTTGACTGTAAATGCATTTTTATAGCATGGGATTCATGCCGGGGGTCTCTGGTTTTGATATTAATGGGTATCAGCTCCGGAGACTCCCGGCATCAATCCGATGCAGGAAACATGTATTTTTATTTCTAAGTCCTGGCTCGCCGCCTCTCAGCAGCTCCTCCCCAGCCTCACGCCACTCACGCTTTTCCTGGCGTGAGGATTTTGGGAGAAACTCGCCACTCTAGAGCTGCGATTCGCCTCGATGACCTAATAGCGGCTACTAGAATTGTACGAGTTTCAGAACCTGCCGATAAGTGGCTTATCGCTGCTCACCCGGCGATTTTTTTATAACGGCTGAAATTTTGGCCGATTTCAGGCTTTTATCGCCCACTTATCGAAGCTTACTGAATGGCAGTAGGCATTTTGGCCGATAAGTGCTCGATAAGTGGCGTATGAATGCTTATAGCATAGGCAGAAAGTGAACATTTCTAAATCATTCATCTTTTCTTCAAGGAGAATCCATGTATCTATACATATACCATCTGTGTAGTGTGTTTATATATTTATGTATATATACACTTTGTGTATATCCATATGCTACTCCTATATACAATTAAGGGAAGAACTAGTGCAAATTGCATTACATCATATGTCATTTGGGGGAATTGAAATAGAGAAATTTAAGGTAAACTTTTTCTAAATACCTTTTAAAAGCTGTACTAAGACATATATTATGCTATATATGTACCTGTGGTACCTGTAATCCATTACACAGTCATGCCCTGTAGAACTGCTCAGAGTATATTCATAGAGATGTACTTCAATGGCTGTATTGTTTTAAGCACCTCCACTACTATAACACCAATGTTTTGTGTCGGCTTCTGAAGAAAGTCATCCTGAATAAGGTCGTCTCCTTCTGGTTTTTTAAAGGTGCCAGTTTTCAAAATAGTGAGTGTGCCATGTGAAGATTTGGTCCATTGAACCTTCAGCATGGTTACATATGGCACCTTGTCCTTTGTTTTGGCATCTGATACATTTATATGAGCATCTGTAACATGTGGTGTGTTCGCCCTTTTCCTCTCCTCCATCACCCCAGGTTTCGTGAGGACCTCGGACCCTTGTTGCCGGGCTGCACTTGCTACTGTTGCCGTAACCACAGCCGAGCTTACGTGCACCACCTTCTGATGTCGAACGAGCTGCTGGCCGGGATCCTGCTCATGATCCATAACTTCCAGCACTACTTCGGCTTTTTCCGCTCGGTTCGGGAGGCCCTGCGAGACGGGGCGCTGGACACTCTGAGAGAGATGATCCGTAGACAAGCGTCCTGAGCGCAGCCTGGGGAAAGACTGTTTAGTGTGCCTGCTTGTCTACTACATCTGCAGGACATGTGCACATGAAAATGGCAGTCTATGGCCCCTATTCTATATACCATATGACTTCAAAGAGGCTTTCCATGCGATATTGCCGGATTGGCACTATCCTACTACAAAGAATAACGCAGTCATTTATTTTTGTACTGTACGGAGTTCTGCAAATTCCCTTTTTATCCCGATTACATATCCCACTGTGAACCACCACATGTCTATTCTGATGATAATAATGTAAAATATATTGTTTTGCCCGGAATGATGAATATAGACCCTGATTTAGACTTTGTAAGTCGGGCTTATTCGCCGCAACAGTAAACGTTTCTGATTTCCCCCATCCTGAAAACAATTCCCAACTAGTGAGAATGTCTCAGGCCTACATTTGCAAAGCTCTTATCTCATGTATGTTCCAAATGGAAAACTTAGCTAAAGTGTAGTTAAGGTTTGTTAGCAAACACTTCAAAAGTGTGACAATTTCTATGTTAAGGTGACCAAACAATCAACTCTTCTCCCCTCTCCCCCGCACACTCTCTCACACACACACACACAAACACGTGCTTTTCTGCTTCATCATACATGACGTAGTACAGTAGCTACGTTCTGAGGCACTCAAAGGGTAAATGGCGACCCGAACGGTGATCATGTGACCGCTTGTGGCGGCAGTTTTTACGTTGGCGCCTGTGGAATGAGGACGAAACACTTGCGCGCCCTTATTATTAATAAACTTCTTATTTTAAATGTTGTGTGTAATTTCTGCTTCGGAGCCACTGCCCTTATTACAGGGCATAGCGATCTTTTACACACCCCTCAACATTTCACCGATGAGCATGTGTAGACACGAGTCTAAGTAACGCACAACTTATTACGCGACATTAACGCAGCAGTCCCCTCAGTACCAGAGTTTACAATAAAGGTTTTGTGTTTAACTGGAGTTTTTCATTTCTGTAAGGTTAACTGCTGTCCGGCTGCAGCATAAAGTTTGTATTATTTCTAGTACAGAAAACAAGATGTCTGCCATTCCAACAGACAAGTAATAAGAATGTCAACAGTGTGAATAAATGCATCATCTGTATTGCATGGCACCGATTTTATATCATCTGTTTTTAAAAAAAAATGATTATCCGTACTGATATATATTTAGTTAATTTTGTGTATTTTATATCTTGAATACACATCTGCACACAGGGCATGTTAATGATAAAAGAAGGATAAACAAAGAAGGAAGAGTAGAGGCTCCACGGGTTTTATAAATGCAATAAGTTATTGAAGCCAAATAAAGTGTCCAACGTTTCGGAGGTCACAGCAGCCGTGGTCAAGGAGTGAAAAGAAATATACAAACGCACAGCGCACCGGGGATCAATGTAAAATGGGATACCAGGTCCAAGGTGACCTAACGAATGATTACATTAATAAAAATAACCATACACAAAAACTTAAATACATAGCTCAACACAGTAATAAAAATCAATACTAAAGTAAACCTTTCACCAAAATGTGAACTCCTGAACATAGACACACGTGTAGTACACATACATCAAATATGAGAAGACAATGCCACCAGTTCATACGGTACATAAATAATGCTCTCCTAAAAATAGTGCGTAAACACGTAACTAAACAAGACGGGAGATCCTAGTGACGCAGGTCCATCAAAATACGCACGATCACCGCCTGTCCAGGAAACATTTTAGGTTAAGTTGCTCATTGAGACCACCTTCCGTATAAGTCTTAAGGTAAAAAATCCAGAAAGCCCCCCCTTCTGAAAAGTACAGTGTCCCTATCCACAGCCCCCCTACATGGGGGTACGACTTCAATACCCATGATCCTTAGTGACGCTATGGGATGCCTATGTAGCACACAATGTTGTACCAGTGCTGTGGGGTCAGTACCCTTTTGAATTACACTTTTGTGCTCTATGAATCTCTGCTTTAACATTCTGGTCGTCTTGCTGACATAGAGCAAACCACACGGGCATCTGAGAATATACACCACATATAACAGACAGACCAGAACAATTGGGCCCATTCATTTTAGACCTTAAAGAACATTTTGTGGCAAGGGGCTATGCACCCGCCATGGTGGAGGTGGCATTTAAGCGGGATGTGTCTGTTTCCAGTCATAATGGGAACAAACAGGACAGGATTATATTCCCCACGACTTACAACACAGGGAGCAATTTCCTACGTTCCACAATTATGAAACACTGGCATATATTACAGCACGATCAAATCTTATCAGAGGCGTGTCGCGAACCCCCCATGCTTGCTTACAGATGGGGGAGGAATATTTCGGACACACTGATTAAATCTGATGACAAAAAGTTTTATCAAAATACCAACTTTTTAAGTATGGGGAAACCTGGTAACTTTAGATGCTGTAATTGTTCCATATGCCATAGCCTATGTCTAGGGGATACTTCCATCATCCTTTTACATCCTATTAAAATTAAGCATCGCATCACGTGTCGCACTATATATGTGGTGTATATTCTGAGATGCCCGTGTGGTTTGCTCTATGTGGGCAAGACGACCAGAAAGTTAAAGCAGAGATTCATCGAGCACAAAAGTGTAATTAAAAAGGGTACTGACCCCCCAGCACTGGTACAACATTGTGTGTTACATAGGCATCCCATAGCATCACTAAGGATCATGGGTATTGAAGTCGTACCCCCATGTAGGGGGGCTGTGGATAGGGACACTGTACTCCTCAGAAGGGGGGGCTTTCTGGATTTTTTAACCTTAAGACTTATACGGAAGGTGGTCTCAATGAGCAACTTAACCTGAAATGTTTCCTCGACAGGCGGTGATCGTGCGTATTTTGATGGACCTGCGTCACTAGGATCTCCCGTCTTGTTTAGTTACGTGTTTACGCACTATTTTTAGGAGAGCATTATTTATGTACCGTATGAACTGGTGGCATTGTCTTCTCATATTTGATGTATGTGTACTACACGTGTGTCTATGTTCAGGAGTTCTTCTTTATGTATCACCTTTTGCAGGTTTCACAGTACCTTTTAGTAGTATACACACTATTTTGTTATATGTGATGCTCACCATTTTTATAGCTGATACTGGGGTATTCATTATTGGCCCTTTATTCATATTTTTTTCATGTTGGGTTATGTCTGCCTTTGCTGGGTTGTTATCAGTAGTTCTGCCCGTTTGCTTTATTTTTTGCTGTCTTTGTGTGTTTGTGGCCACTCTGGTAAATTGATATAGTCATACTGAAGTTGTCTCCTTTATCTGCCATAGTGGAGGGTCTAGCAGAGATACGTGACTCCCCGGTCACAGGGTTTAGTCTGCGCATGTGCAGACCTCTGTTTCTAGCACTGGCAGGTTTCTTAAGGTATGACTTCATTTGCCAGTTATGTACCAGCAAGCCGGGACATGCAACTCCATAGGCTTACGATCGGAACTCTAGGGGAGTGGCTTGGGTGGCTGTGGCCACATGACGAGCTGCCCTCACGGAAGCTGCCCTTCTTCATGTGAATGGCGACACAGGCTCTGGTTTATGCCACGCATGCGCAGTTAAGAGTCGCGGCTATGACGTCATGCCTGCCTTGGCCTTCGCGCCATTCCCCACCTGTTACTACTCAGATAGGTAAGTGTAAGGGATATTTCAGGGTTCTTAGTATTGTTTGGTATCAGCTCTCGCCTTGACAAAGATTGCTTGTGCGCAGTCGAAACGTTGGATTTATGCTGGATTAAAGTTTCTGCTATTTTGGATAAGACCGTGTGCCTGGACTATTTTCCTTCCTGTGCCTGAATGTATAACCTGTGTGACATTCTCTCACCCCAGGAGTGGATCGGAAGATCGATTCCCATTAAAATAATAATTGTACGCGGGCTCACACCTGACTATACCCCTGTGGGCTGAGCTATGTTTTGGGAGACCCCACGGCCAGGAAGTAATAGCAGGGGTAGCCAACTCCAGTCCTCAAGAGCTACCAACAGGTTTTCAGAATATCCCTGCTTCAGCACAGGTGGCTCAATCAGTGGCTCAGTCATCTCAGCCCTAATTTCTCGCTATACACCATCTGGACTATTGCGTTCTGCTCAAAGATGTCGTCTCTCTACCCCCTTTTGTATCTAAAGCCCTCTCCTGCCTTAAAAAACGTTCTCAGTGACTGCCCCACAGCTCTGGAATGCCCTCCCCCCCCCCCAATACCCAACTAGCACCCTCTCTATCCACCTTTAAACACGCCTCCTTAACAAAGCATATGAGTAGCTCCGTGGCTGATACTTTACACCTCATACATAAACCTTTGCCCCCTGCAGACACACTTACCAGAACACCCTCCTACTGTCTCTGTACGTTCCCCCTACATACCAATTAGATTGTAAGCTCTTCGGGGCAAGGACTCCCTTTCCTAAATGTCACTTTTATGCCTGAAAGCGCTTCTTCCCATGATGTGTTATTTGTTATTTATATGATTGTCACGTTTATTACTCCTGTGAAGCGCTCTGTACATTAATGGCGCTATATAAATAAAGACATACATAACATCGTATAGCCAGGACCACCTGTATATACTTGATACTGTAGTTCTATTATTTACCCCCCAGAGGGCACTGTTGAGATGTTATGAGAAATGTATCTATGTAAATTTTGGTTGAAACCTTTGTAACGGTATTTCTGGCCCGGCCTGACCCACCCAATCTCACATTGGCCCCTGTGGTCTAACCGGTCCCCATTACAGTGTAGATATGCCTGATGGTGCACCTGTTGGCTACAGGACTCCTGAGTCTCCCGCATGATGGTGTGTGGGGAGGACCCGTCAGACAGGCAGCTGAGGTAGTGTGCTGAGTCTCACCTAGTTCCAGTGCAGCGCCTCCACCTCACCAGGGTCCCTGCGTCCGCAAGGGGATGATCCTGGCGAGGAACTCCTCCGTGGTGCTCCTCTCTGTACACTCATTCCAAATAGATACACGAGAGGGTTTCTGGCTGAACTCATCTTTATTGACTCGGCAGGGCAGCTGCCCTCCACAAGGAGTATCTTCAGCCACTCATCTCGCCAGTGCTCCCTTTAGATAGGTATATCACCTAGATCAGGGATTCACTATTCCCGCAGGAATCACTGTCCTGTGCCAGGTCCCTGGACACAGCCTCCCATGGAGTTACTATAACATAACTGACAGAATTCTTCCTCAACTGGACTTGAACTAGACAGCAACTCAGGTAGAACTTTCCAGCAACTAACTTTAGAACACAGTGCTGTGCCTTATGTAAGCTTCTGAGGCTGACACACCTCTGACATCACTAACCATGGAGTCAGAGCATGTGACCAGTCCCAGCCATACACAGAGCACCCCACCAGGGTGTGAGGGAAAACCTCCATGATTACTGCTGGCATGCCCACACTTACCAGGCCTTACTGCCAGCAGGAGAGATGACTGTAGGCATTTTACATGACCGCTACATTCTCCCCCTGGTGAATCCCATCGTCCTCGCTGGGACCTAAATTTAGATACCTCTTGCCAGGAAGCACTGCAACAGAAACATAATTAGGTTAACATCCATACAAATTTTCAGCATATTGTAAACATGACTTCAGTACATTCCGCCAAGCCCGCCCCGACCAGCAGCCATGAACCCGCGTAATGTCTCAGTACCCCCTTAATAATAGTGATCTGGGTCAGGTTTCCTCACTTCCCGGTTACCCATATCCAGGACCGTGACATAGTAATGCCTAGGCGATCCTCTCTCTGGCATATAGGTCACCCTATGTTTGTGAACATTTCTCCCTATGCTCCACACTCGCATCAGGGTGTCTATCCTTTCTTCCGCCTTCTTACCTACAATGGCGCTCCCCCTATTGACTAAATACAGCTCTATAGTCTCTTGGAGCCACTTTTCCCTATTGTCCTCAATTTCATCCATCAGGGGCTCCGGAACATAGGGATACTCCAACCCATGGGATTTTTTATACTTGACTATTATAGCCCTCTCCGCCCTACTGACCCTGATCAGATCAGCACTACCTGCCCTTCCAGGTAACACCCATGATAGGGGCTCATCAGAATCTACTGGGTCTGACAGAGTGTCAGGACCCATGGGCGCTATGTCTCTACGCTCCAGTTGGAACCACCTCTCCTGTAATTCCCTATCCCTCTGCTCGGGTGTGAACTCTCCCTCTCTCCACCAGAAATCCACCACGTCCTCCCGCCGGATGAGGAACCGAGTACGGTCCATCCATGCGGAGTACCCCTCAAATAGTGGAGCCCACCACCGGGTCTCCTTAAAGGGATTAGGCCCTGGTTCCCGGTCGTCGTCAAATGAAAATACCCCTGACGACCTTGTGGATCGCGAGTTGAACCACCTCGAGGACCCCGGAGCCTTTACTGCCGGTTGGGGTGCTGTATCCGCCACCCTCAATTCTCCCCCTCCCCGTGAATCACCTTCCGTAGCTCCACTGAGCTGCCTCTCCCCAGTCCGTTCTTCCTCCCCCCCCAAAGGTATGTCCACAAGTTCCAAGCTGGGCGGTGAACCCGGTGACCGTGTGATAGGGGTAGGGGCATTAGCTAGGGCATGGGTTTGGGTATAGGGGCATGGAACAGGACCCCACGGGGTTATTACCCGCTCTTGACTGTCCGTGGACCGGTCCAAGGAAGATGTCTCCTCGCCCTCATCAGTCCTGAACCCGTCTCTCCATTTTCTGGGCAATACGAGCGGTCGGGGACCTTCCCCCAATCGCCGAAGCGTCGCTGCTTCCCTTTCCTGGGTTCCGCCGTCGCCACCGGAAGTGACGTCCTCCCCGGAACCGGAAGCGTCGCCATCTCGCGTGGGACCCCCATGCGGGATCTCTTCTTCCACGACGACATCCGGTTGCTCCGCCGTCGCCACCGGAAGTGATGCCGTCCCTCCACGTGCGCCTGAGGCCTGGCGCGGCCCTTCCAGCTCTATGCCGTCTGCTGCAACCAGGTAAGTAATAGCGCTGCTTGGCTTACCCGTCCGCAGGGGTGTAGGCGTCTCTCTCCCATCTCCGCCATGTCCTGGGGTGGCAGGACTCCGTCGGTCGGATCGCCGATCTGCGGGGGACGTCCGGTCACTCACCCCACGGGGCGTCGTTCTTCCCGTCTGTCTTTTCCGCTCCGTTTTTGCTACCGCCAGCTCACGGAGGTCCTCATCAGAGTAGACCCCTCGCCCCGACCTAGGGGTCTCGGGGCGGGGTGAAAGTCTCTTTGCCCCTGTCGCGGGGTTTAATCCAGCCGCCTCAATGGCCAGTGACCCAGCCGACTTGACCGGCTCCAGTCCCCTGTCTCCGGGACTCGCGCGGTTGATCCACAGCGCGCCCGGGGACTCAGCAGAGCGCCGTGTCACATCCACCGGGGGGTCAGCAGGCTGTATTGGGATGAACGTGGGCATAGGCCACAGATACAAAGTCCCGCAATGAGGGCAACGTGCCGCCGTGTTGACCGTGCCTCCGGGCAGCCCGCATTGTAGGCAGAGCCCGACCACCGTCTCAGTATTGGCCACCCTCACCACCAGCACCCCGCCGGGCACTGAGTAGGGCTGGGTGGAGACCATAGTGCCCACAGTGGAGGAGCAGGCCATTCTTTGTACAGGAGTCACTTCCTGTACAGGTCTCTCCTTCTCTGTGGTTCCTCGCAACTGACTGGTGGAAGTTGCTGGATCCGCCACTCCCTGCTTCGGCTCCTCCCTTCTCTGACAGAGTTGGAACCCGCCCCCAGGGGTTGCAATAATGGGCGGGTCCCACAGGGGAATATCATGCCCCTTAATTAAGGCCGCACCTCTCTCAGTCCTGGTGGGCGCGGTCTGCGTTTTCGCGCCAATTTCCCCACAAGGGTGGGGGTCTTTTCCCGCGGCTAGTTCCCGCCTTCTCCTGGCAGCCGCCCTCTGTGCAAGATAACCATCCTTTTTGCACGGCTCTTCCACGGCCGGAACTACTTTTTGTAGTGGCGCCGTCTGGATATCAGTCCCTGGGCCCAGTGGGTGCATTCCCACAGGCCATAGTTGAAAGTCACTCCCCCTGGTAGAAATCAGGGGAGGGTCCCATAGACTAAGCGGTTGACTCAGCACAGGGGCTGAATTAGTCACTGTCCATCCCGGCGCAGCCATAGCTTTCGCGCCATGCCCCCCATCAGGGCGGGGCTCTGCTGTTCGCGCCATTCCCGGCCAGCTCTGTGCAAGTCCTGCAGCAGCCATTTTTTCTGCGCCTGGCCCATGCGGTTTCCCTAGCAAGCGGGAACCGCCATTTTGGTTGACTTTTGAGCCCACAAAGTCCATCTGTTTGCTCTCCTCACGGGGTTCTCCCCCAATTATTGCAATGTCCTCACACTCTTCAAAGGTGGCCCCTCGCTGTCCCAGGCAGGATAAAAACGGGGCAGCCACGGCCTTTGCTCCGCTCCAGAGCAAACTCGTTAAGGACAATTCAGCGACAGTCTGCTCTTCAGTGGGTTGCACGCCACGGGTGCCCTCCCCATCAGCCTCTGTCCGCCATTTTACGTTCTCCGCGCCACGCGGATCCTCCATTCTTGCGGTCGCCATTTTCTCGCACCAACTATCGTACATGGGGCTCCGTTCTGCGGGGCAGCCACCACACCGGTACAATAAAGATTAGCTTCAGATGCACCACCACATGTGTACCTTATCTAGGTGTGACCCAGTGTTGCACTACCTCAGGCTAGGCTCACTCTCTCAGTGTCTGCTGTATCACCTTCCTCCCAGTCTGTGCTCCCTACGGTGAGTGTCTGGAATGGGCTAGGTACTCTGGCTCTGCCATGCAGTACTTGGGGCGTCTACCTGTCTTGGTCAGCCTAGCGCAGACCCTCTCCAGGACTCCTGACCATGTTAACAGGCTATCCCTTCAGGCATCCTACCAACTAGCACTACCTCAAGGTGACTCGGTCAGCTATAGCCCGGCTCCAAACCCCTCACTCCTTTCAGGCCCCTAGGTCGTCCCTGCGAACTGACAATACCCCGTCAGCCCCCTGACCACCCCTAGGTCCGTCCCTACGCAGCACAGAGTGGCAGCAGACTCTCTCCCTGTTTCCCAGTGTGCCTAGCTAGAGCCTGTCCTGATGACAGATCTGATCTCAGCAGCTCGCCTCCAAATGTAACGGTATTTCTGGCCCGGCCTGACCCACCCAATCTCACATTGGCCCCTGTGGTCTAACCGGTCCCCATTACAGTGTAGATATGCCTGATGGTGCACCTGTTGGCTACAGGACTCCTGAGTCTCCCGCATGATGGTGTGTGGGGAGGACCCGTCAGACAGGCAGCTGAGGTAGTGTGCTGAGTCTCACCTAGTTCCAGTGCAGCGCCTCCACCTCACCAGGGTCCCTGCGTCCGCAAGGGGATGATCCTGGCGAGGAACTCCTCCGTGGTGCTCCTCTCTGTACACTCATTCCAAATAGATACACGAGAGGGTTTCTGGCTGAACTCATCTTTATTGACTCGGCAGGGCAGCTGCCCTCCACAAGGAGTATCTTCAGCCGCTCATCTCGCCAGTGCTCCCTTTAGATAGGTATATCACCTAGATCAGGGATTCACTATTCCCGCAGGAATCACTGTCCTGTGCCAGGTCCCTGGACACAGCCTCCCATGGAGTTACTATAACATAACTGACAGAACTCTTCCTCAACTGGACTTGAACTAGACAGCAACTCAGGCAGAACTTTCCAGCAACTAACTTTAGAACACAGTGCTGTGCCTTATGTAAGCTTCTGAGGCTGACACACCTCTGACATCACTAACCATGGAGTCAGAGCATGTGACAAGTACCAGCCATACACAGAGCACCCCACCAGGGTGTGAGGGAAAACCTCCATGATTACTGCTGGCATGCCCACACTTACCAGGCCTTACTGCCAGCAGGAGAGATGACTGTAGGCATTTTACATGACCGCTACACCTTATTCCAGCTTCAAATCGCAGAATAACCAGCCTCACCCTGAAGCTTCCTCTAAGCCTGACGAAAAGGCCAGGGGGTGTTGAAATGTGGCTCTACTGTGCACGTATAACAGTGTGTGTCTGCTGACGTTTCCTTTCCCGGTGTGTGCTGATGTTTCCTGTATTGCTGCTTTTTTGATACATTAAAGAAGAAACTAGGCGAGACCAAAAGCAAAACGTGAGTCCTTCATTTGTATTATTTTTCTGTGCTGACCCAGTCTGGGTTTCTTGTTTAGTTGTAAGCATCTTGCGGTGAGGATGCAGGATCATAGCACCTCCAGCTGAATTGTGTTAGAAGGGCGAGTGCTTGTTCATTCTATTTTTTTTTTTAATTTGAAGAAAAAGGTGACCCCCTGTGCTCCTGTGCGCGTCACGGGGAGGAAGCAGGGAACGGGGAGATGCGGGGTGGCAGATGTCTGAGACGTGAATGTGCTGCTGACAAGTGATATCGCTCCATTGTTGGTTTGATCATTTATTTATAAAATGTTTTAGCAGGAATTATAGGCTAAGGGCTGGGACCCGCTGTGGCTGGCGGTGCGGGCGGCCGCGTGAGCGTTCCCCACCAGCAGGGGAATCCACCCGAGCCGGTCCCAGTCCCCCCTCGCTGCACGGCTCACAACGCGCTGTGACGCGTCAGCCGCCAGGGGATGCAAGAAACTTGTGATCCCGAGCGGTGATGCGTCACGTGGTGCGCTGATGAGCCAATCAGCGGCAGGGGCGGGAGCTGTCAGACAGCTTCCTACACAAGGTGATGTGTGTGTGTGTGTGGGAGGGGGGGGAGTAGCGGGTCCCTCCGCTCAAACCACGCCCCCCTCCTCCCACTCCCGCCCCCGCCCCCCATCCACTCCCTACAGACCGCATATCGCGGTCTGTGTCTGTCAGCACCCCGTCTGTCTGCAGTGCGGGCGCGCTGACTGAGGGAGCGGGGCCTTAGCCTTAAGCAGTAAAATACTGGGCATTACTGATGATTTTCTCCCCTCACCTCTCCCCCCCTCACCTTCTCCCCCCTCACCTCTCTCCCCCCTCACCTCTCTCTCTTCCCCCCCCACCTCTCTCTCTTCCCCCCCCTCACCCTCTCTTCCCCCCCCTCACCTCTCTCTTCCCCCCTCACCTCTCTCTTCCCCCCTCACCTCTCTCTTCCCCCCTCACCTCTCTCTCTCCCCCCTCACCTCCCTCTTCCCCCCCCCCTCACCTCCCTCTTCCCCCCCCTCACCTCCCTCTTTCCCCCCTCCTCACCTCCCTCTTCCCCCCCCCTCACCTCCCTCTTTTCCCCCCTCACCTCCCTCTTTCCCCCCTCACCTCCCTCTTTTCCCCCCTCACCTCCCTCTTTTCCCCCCCCTTCACCTCCCTCTTTCCCCCCCTTCACCTCCCTCTTTCCCCCCCCTCACCTCCCTCTTTTCCCTCACCTCCCTCTTTCCCCCCTCTCACCTCCCTCTTTCCCCCCTCACCTCCCTCTTTCCCCCCTCACCTCCCCTCCCCTCCATCTTTCACCTCCCTCTTCCCCCCCTCACCTGCCTCTTTCCCCCCCTCACCTCCCTCTTCCCCCCCTCACCTCCCTCTTCCCCCCCTCACCTCTCTCCCCCCCTCACCTCTCTCTCCCCCCCCTCACCTCTCTCTCCCCCCCTCTCACCTCTCTCTCCCCCCCTCACCTCTCTCTCCCCCCTCACCTCTCTCTCCCCCCTCATCTCTCTCTCCCCCCCTCACCTCTCTCTCCCCCCCTCATCTCTCTCTCCCCCCTCACCTCTCTCTCCCCCCCTCACCTCTCTCTCCCCCCCTCACCTCTCTCTCCCCCCCTCACCTCTCTCCCCCCCCTCACCTCTCTCTCCCCCCCTCACCTCTCTCTCCCCCCATCACCTCTCTCTCCCCCCTCACCTCTCTCTCCCCCCTCACCTCTCTCTCCCCCCCTCACCTCTCTCTCCCCCCCCTCACCTCTCCCCCCCCCTCACCTCTCTCTTCCCCCCCCTCACCTCCCTCTTTCCCCCCCCCTCACCTCCCTCTTTTCCCCCCCTCACCTCCCTCTTTCCCCCCTCACCTCTCTCTTCCCCCCCTCACCTCCCTCTTTCCCCCCCCTCACCTCCCTCTTCCCCCCCTCACCTCCCTCTTCCCCCCCTCACCTCCCTCTTCCCCCCTCACCTCCCTCTTCCCCCCTCACCTCCCTCTTCCCCCCTCACCTCCCTCTTCCCCCCCTCACCTCCCTCTTCCCCCCTCACCTCCCTCTTCCTTCCCCCCTCACCTCTCTCTTTCCCCCCTCACCTCTCTCTTTCCCCCCTCACCTCTCTCTCCCCCCCCTCACCTCTCTCCCCCCCTCACCTCTCTCCCCCCCCCCTCACCTCTCTCTCCCCCCCTCACCTCTCTCTCCCCCCTCACCTCTCCCTCCCCCCCCTCACCTCTCCCCCCTCACCTCTCTCCCCCCCTCACCTCTCTCCCCCCTCACCTCTCTCTCCCCCCTCACCTCTCTCTCCCCCCACCTCTCTCTCCCCCCCTCACCTCTCTCTCCCCCCCCTCACCTCTCTCTCCCCCCCCTCACCTCTCTCTCCCCCCCCTCACCTCTCTCTCCCCCCCCCTCACCTCTCTCTCCCCCCCCTCACCTCTCTCTTACCCCCCCCCCTCTCCTTCACCTCTCTCCCCCTTACACCTCTGTTCCCCCCCTAAACCTCTCTCTCCGGCCCCTCAGCCTTCTCATCTTCCACTTTACTTCTTTTTCCTACACAGGTATATACACTGATAAAAATCAATGACTACAAAAATGTATCTTTTTTATGAAAAATTAAAAATAAGCCTATAATAGTAATAATCCCCTCAGAACAGGGCATTACAGGCCAGTAATGCCCTGTTCTTTGTGGATTATTACTTAATTATAGGCTAAAGCTGTAAAATTCCAGGCATTATTGAAATCCCTGCTCTCTGATTGGTTAAAATTCTGGGCATTATTCATTCAGTAATGCCCGGAATTTTTGGCAGCTTGCCAAGTGTTTATTTCCAAGTGTTTATTTCTAGTCAATCAGCTTTTCTTTTGTCAGAACAGCTCTGAGATACGGCAGTGGATTGGTCAGGAGGCAGGAACAGCTCTCAGACAGGGCAGGGGATTGGTCAGGAGGCAGGAACAGCTCTCAGACAGGGCAGGGGATTGGTCAGGAGGCAGGAACAGCTCTCAGACAGGGCAGGGGATTGGTCAGGAGGCAGCTCTCAGACAGGGCAGGGGATTGGTCAGGAAGCAGCAGCCAGGCAGTGACTCCTCCGCTCCGTCTTGAAAAGAGCTTCACGGACACACTGAGAGGAGGAGAGAGTGTGTTTGTAGATGCAAAGTAAGTGTCTGTCTGCAGAGTTTGTTTGTAGCTGCAGTCTTTGTCTATCGTGTGTGTCTGTGTGTGTGTGTGGCTGCTGCTGCTGCAGAGTGTGTGCATGTATGTAGCTGCTGCAGAGTGTGTGTGTGTGTGTGTGTGTCTGCTGCAGAGATTGTACATGTCGGCTGCAGAGTTTGTGTGTCTGCTGCAGAGTTTGCGTGTGTGTAGCTGCAGAGTTTGTGTGCGTGTGTGTAGCTGCAGAGTGTGTGTGTGTGTAGCTGCAGCGTTTGTTTGTGTGTGTGTGTGTAGCTGCAGAGTTTGTGTGTGCACGTGTGTAGCTGCAGAGGTTGTGTGTGTGTGTGTGTGTGTGTAGCTGCAGAGTGTGTGTGTAGCAGCACCTTGTGTGTGTGTGCAAAGATGCAGTGTGTGTGGTGCTGTTGTGTTGTATGTGTGTGTAGCAGCAGAGTTTGTGTGTAGCAGCAGTTTGTGTGTGCGTAGAGCTGTGGTGTGTGTAGAGCTTGTGTGTGTGTGTACACAGAGGGGGCGGCAGTGTGTGGATATAGAAATATGCAAAAAGTGTACGAGTGCGCCCGGAGAACCAAGTTTGAAAAAAAATCAGTGCACAGAATGAAGGGCTGTGTGGAATGAATAGACAAAATGAGAGGGTACGATGAAAACCTGGAATGGGGGTGAAACTGATGTAAACTGGGTCCCTCCTAGCAATTTAAGGGATGACCAGTGAAATAAAATGAATGCCTATAGGAATAAAAAAAAACCTAAGTTATGCAAATAAACCACAAAAAAAAAATCACTATTGAGAAAAAACACATGACATGAACCAAAGAGGAGCTCATCCAGGGTCTTGATCAATAAGTATATTGAATTGTGGAAAGATGTTGAATAATAAAGTTAAATATTGATAAACCAATGTTGCACTCTTGAATGTTTGGTGTAAAAAAGAAGTCTATATCATATGCAGAACAATTGCAGCCTCCAGATAAAAGATACCCAATCCTATGTGAAGTGGAAACCTCGAAGAAAGAAAATAGAGAAGGCGCAAAAAATAAGGCAATGAAAAGAGACAACTTTATAAATGAAAAAAATATTATAACATATGTAATAAATAATAATAATAAAAAATCAAGGATGCAAAAATGAAAGGTTGTGACAATATAACACAAAAACAACTTTGCCTGAAAGATGCTGCTGGTCTGTATGGAGGTGGTAGTTTAGGACACTGAGATCATTACACAAGGCTCCATGCTTTCTGCCCATCAGGATGCACCGGATATGAACAGCTTTGAGTTGTCATGGCTTTGAGTGAGAGCTGCTCTCAGACAGGGAAGGTGATTGGACAGGAGGCAGCAGCCAGGCACTGACTCCTCCCCCCTCCCAACCTGCAGCCGGGCACTGACTCCTCCCCCCTCCCTGCCTGCAGCCAGGCACGACTCCTCCCCCTCCCTGCCTGCAGCCAGGAACCGACTCCTCCCCCACCCTGCCTGCAGCCAGGCACCGACTCCTCCCCCCTCCCTGCCTGCAGCCAGGCACTAACTCCTCCCCCTCCCTGCCTGCAGCCAGGCACCGACTCCTCCCCCTCCCTGCCTGCAGCCAGGAACCGACTCCTCCCCCACCCTGCCTGCAGCCAGGCACTGACTCCTCCCCCTCCTTCCCTGCAGCCAGACACTGACTCCTCCCCCTCCTGCGGCCAGGCACTGACTCCTCCCCCTCCTTCCCTGCAGCCAGACACTGACTCCTCCCCCTCCTGCGGCCAGGCACTGACTCCTCCCCCTCCCTGTCTGCAGCCAGGCACTGACTCCTCCCCCCTCCCTGCAGCCAGGCACTAAATCCTCCCCCTCCCTCCCTGCAGCCAGGCACTGACTCCTCCCCCTCCTTCCCTGCAGCCAGGCACTGAGACCTCCCCCTACCTGCAGCCAGGCACTGACTCGTCCCCCTCCCTGCCTGCAGCTAGGCACTGACTCGTCCCCCTCCCTGCCTGCAGCCAGGCACTGACTCATGCCCCTCCCTGCCTGCAGCCAGGCACCGACTCCTCCCCCTCCCTACCTGCAGCCAGGCACCGACTCCCCCCCCCTCCCTCCCTGCAGCCAGGCACTGACTCCTCCCCCTCCCTCCCTGCAGCCAGGCACTGACTCCTCCCCCCCTGCGGCCAGGCACTGACTCCTCCCCCTCCCTGCCTGCAGCCAGGCACTGACTCCTGCCCCTCCCTGCCTGCAGCCAGGCACTGAATCCTCCCCCTCCCTCCCTGCAGCCAGGCACTGACTCCTCCCCCTCCCTACCTGCAACCAGGCACTGATTCCTCCCCCTCCCTCCCTGCAGCCAGGCACTGACTCCTCCCCCCTCCCTGCAGCCAGGCACTGACTCCTCCCCCTCCCTGCGGCCAGGCACTGACTCCTCCCCCTCCCTCCCTGCAGCCAGGCACTGACTCCTCCCCCTCCCTCCCTGCAGCCAGCCACTGACTCCTCCCCCTCCCTGCCTGCAGCCAGGCACCGACTCCTCCCCCTCCCTACCCGCAGCCAGGTACTGACTCCTCCCCTCCCTCCCTGCAGCCAGGCACTAACTCCTCCCCCTTCCTCCCTGCAGCCAGGGACTGACTCCTCTCCCTCCCTGCAGCCAGACACTGACTCCTCCCCTCCCTCCCTGCAGCCAGGCACTGACTTCTCCCCCATCCTGCCTGCAGCCAGGCACTGACTCCTCCCCACCCTGCCTGCAGCCAGGCACTGACTCCTCCCCCTCCCTCCCTGCAGCCAGGCACTGACTCCTCCCCCTCTCTGCCTGCAGCCAGGCACTGACTCCTCCCCCTCCCTCCTGCAGCCAGGCACTGACTCCTCCTCCCCCTCCCTCCCTGCAGCCAGGCACTGACTCCTCCCCACCCCTGCCTGCAGCCAGG
>NC_134485.1:427345178-427455406 GCF_040206685.1 Ascaphus truei | reverse complement strand
GATCTCACTTAAAGCTGCAGTTCAGTCAATATCCTGCATGTGTGTTTTTTTTTAATAAAACAGTTCTATAGTAAGAAAAATACTTTTAGCTTTTTCTGTTTTAAAAAAAACAACTTTGAAAGACCAATTTTCTTGTATTCTATTTTAACAAGCATGCTTGTTCCTATAGCAACGATTTACATTCCCCATATTTAAAGATGTCGCCAAACTTTGCCGATCAATAGACTGAGAACGAATTGACCGGCAGCTATGCAGTTCTTTAGGTAATTAGAGATTGCCCACATAAAACTATTGAAGTAAAAAAATAAATTTAAAAAAAACAAAAAAAAAACTGAACTGCAGCTTTAAAAGATACGACACAGGTATTAAATCTGCTTTCTAAGATCAATTGGCACATGGGCTATTTTCTTGTGACTTGCGATGTCAGTTTGCTGTACACCTCCATCAAACACAAAGATGGGTGTGAAGCGATAAGGAAAACAATTGAAAAGAATCCAACAAGAGCAAAAATAATTTTTATTAGAGGGCATTAGATTTGTTCTAGAGCACAATGTGTTCTGTTTTAATGGTGTTTATTACTTACAGAAGTGTGGGACAGCAATGGGGACCAGGTTCTCACCAAACTATGAGAACATATTTATGGCGTATTGGGAAACAGACAACATTTGGTCTGGCAATCAGTTTGGTGTGAGTCTGGTCCTATGCAGAAGGTACATAGATGACGTTCTATTCATTTGCAAGGGAGGTGAAGCAGATTTAGATGCATTTCTTACACATTAACAACAATGGACTGGATCTGGTTTTCACCTCTGGGAGGAGCCAAGAGACGATTGACTTTTTGGAGCTGACGTTATATGTAGAGGAGAATACACTTAAGACCAAAACTTTCTTTAAATAGGTAGACTCCATTAATTATTTACTGCATACTAGCTGCCACCATCCGAAGTGGATTAATAACATACCTTATGACCAACTAGCTGAGAGACCCGGCGTTGCCCGTGAGTTAAATTTCCCGCTAGGAGGAGGGGGAGGAGGGGGAGGGGGGACAGCGGACAGGTGGGTAGGGGGAGAGCGGACGGGAGGGTGGGGGGACAGCGGACAGGAGGGTGGGGGGAGAGTGGACAGAAGGGGGGGAGACAGTGGACAGGAGGGGGGGGACAGCGGACGGGAGGGTGGGGGGAGAGTGGACAGAAGGGGGGGGAGACAGTGGACAGGAGGGGGGGGACAGTGGACAGGAGGAGGGGGGAACAGTGGACAGGAGGAGGGGGGGACAGTGGACAGGAGGAGGGGGGGACAGTGGACAGGAGGGGGGGGACAGTGGACAGGAGGGGGGGGACAGTGGACAGGAGGGGGGGGACAGTGGACAGGAGGGGGGGGACAGTGGACAGGAGGGGGGGGACAGTGGACAGGGGGGGCAGTGGACAGGAGGGGGGCAGTGGACAGAGGGGGGGCAGTGGACAGAGGGTGGGACAATGGACAGGAGGGGAGGTTAGTGGACAGGGGGGGGCAGGGGACAGAGAGGGGTGGACAGAGGGGGGGGGACAGTGGACAGATGGGGGGACAGTAGACAGGAGGGGGGGACAGTGGACAGGAGGGGGGTGGACAGTGGACAGGAGGGGGGGGACAGTGGACAAGAGGGGGGTGGGTTGGTTAAAATTTCCGGGTCTCTCCTCTCCACTCCCCCTGTATGTTTCTCCACTCCCCCCTCTCTCTCCGCTCCTGCCCCCCCCCATGTGACACACACACAGTGTCCCACACACAGTGACACACACACACAGTGACACACACACACACAGTGACACACACACACAGTGTCACACACACAGTGTCACACACACACACACACACACACACACACACACACACACACACACACACACACACACACACACACACACACACACACACACACACACACACACACACACACACACACACAGTGACACACACACACACACACACACACACAGTGAGACACACACACAGTGACACACACACACAGTGACATACACACACATGTCACCTCTCCTTCCGTGCGCCGCCATCTTGGTTAGTCCGCGAGGGAGGAAGGGGGTCCTTCCGGGCGCCGCCATCTTAGGTGGCCGCGTGTCCCCCCCGCCGGGGAGGGAGGTGAGTGGAGCGGGAGGGAGGTGAGTGGAGTGGGAGGGAGTGGAATGGGAGGGAGTGGAGCGGGAGGGAGGTGAGTGGAGCGGGAGGGAGTGGAGCGAGAGGGAGTGGAGCGGCTTAGTTAGTCCGCGAGGGAGGGAGGGGATCCTTCCGGGCGCCTCTTAGGTGGCCGCGTGTCCCCCCGCCGGGGAGGGAGGTGAGTGGAGCGGGAGGGAGTGGAGCGGGAGGGAGTGGAGCGGGAGGGAGTGGAGCGGGAGGGAGTGGAGCGGGAGGGAGGTGAGTGGAGCGGGAGGGAGGTGAGTGGAGCAGGAGGGAGTGGAGCGGGAGGGAGGTGAGTGGAGCGGGAGGGAGGTGAGTGGAGCGGGAGAGAGGTGAGTGGAGCGGGAGGGATGTGAGTGGAGCGGGAGGGAGGTAAGTGGAGCTCCGGGGAGGGAGGTGAGTGGAGCTCCGGGGAGGGAGGGGAGTGTGATGGGGGGGAGAGAGAACAGAGAGAGTGTATGTGTGGCCGAGGGGGAAGAGAGAGAGGTGTGTTTGTGTGTGTGTGTGTGTGTGTCTCGTCACTCCGCCTCAGGCCAATGAGAGGTGCGGGGGCGGGCGGCCCAAGGGACCAATGAGATTTCCCCTAGGGACACAGGAGATGCAGACAGGCATACAGTGCTTTCACAAATATATAATAAGATTCGGAAGAATATGTAGAAACTGTTCTGACGACGCTGTGTTCCTGAGTCAGACAGGTATATTAAGAAATAGGTTCTCAGAGAGAAAGTATGATTTAGCCCTAATAGAGAGGACACACCAATTAAAAAGGGAGGAGCTATTGGTGTCCAAAATCAAGGTGAACTCAAATGATTATTGCGTACGCTTTATGACAGTATAATAGGGACGCCAATAAGATTAAGAACATTATAGGAAAACATTGGCACCTTGTGCAAAAAGATCCAGTTCTGAGAGGTCACCTGCCAGATTACCCTAAAGTTATTTTTAAATTAGCAGCAAGCTTGAAAACAAAACTTGACCCCAGTGTTTTTAAGAAAAAGGAGACAGAGACACCTCAGCAGTGTCTGCCCAAACCAATCGGATTTTTTAATTGCTACAAATGCACACATGTCACTAAGGAAAAAATCTATTTTTTCTCAAAAACCACAGGGGAGAGCTTTAAGATAGAGCAGTTTAGAGTCTCTTCGAGGCGCATGCGCGACGGCCACGGGTATGGATGTCTAAGTAGATGGCTCCGTGCCACGCTCACAGTAGATATTGTAAAAAACACCCAAAAATAAAGAAAACGTTCTAAAAATAGCTAGGAAGCACTGGACAAACCCGTAGAGATGGCCCCGAAAAAACCGGCAAGCTAAAAGAAGCAGAAACTGGCGGATGTCAGAAATTACTTTGGCGGAGCCGGATCGGGTAGAGTGGCTGAGGAAATGGCGCCAGCTTCAAACCCCGACACTGACACGAAGCAGGAGGGAGAGGAGGAGGGGGTCAGAAATCAAGCCCTGTTGCCTGTGTGGAGATGCGACCTCTTACAGGCTGAGATAAAGGAAGTAAAGCGGGAGGTTAGTAAGCTGGGGACACGAACAGACGACCTGGAGAATAAAGTGGACCAAACTATAAAGGTGGTAAAGAAAACGGAGAAGAGGTCGGGGGAATTACAGCGGCAGATTGACGAATTAAAGGAACGCCAGGAGGACGCAAAGAACCGCGAACGACAAAATAACATTCGAATAAGGGGGTCTCTGAGGAGGTGGGAGACTGTGAAGAGTTCGTCGCAAGATGGCTGGAGTCCCTGCTCCCTGACTGTAATAAGGAGGCCCTGGCTATGGACCGTTGCCACAGAGCCCTCCGCTCCCGGCCGATGCAGACCGAACAGCCCCGGGACATTAGCCGACGACAAGTTACTACTGTTATGCATGTTTATGTATTCATGTTTCGTTTTCCCTTTTGTTTTCCCTTTTGGTCTTTCCTCTTGTGTCACGCCCCGTCACACCCCACCCCCCCGGGAGAGCGAGGAAGGTGACGGAGAAGATGGAGAAGATGGAGTCGGGAACAGAGTACCGCCTGGGATGAGCAGAGCAGTCATAGAACACACCGATGGAGAAAGTGCACGAATAAAGCAAGATTAGTAGAGAGATCAGGTGCATATCACACAATGTCAAAGACTTCAATAGCCCAGCTAAATGTAAGTTGGCCCTTAAAGATTACAAACGACATAAGGTAGATATTATATTTCTCCAAGAGACCCACTTCTCCCGGTACAGTATTCTTGGCATCAGCTAAAGAGAAGAAGAGAGGGGTATCCATTGCAATACATAACAGAATAGCGTTCCAGGTGGATAAGAAGCTGTCAGATAAAGAAGGAAGATTCCTTATCCTCATGGGGTCCATACAGGGTCAACCATTCACGTTGGCATCAATATACGCACCGTGTGAGCTGGCATCAGAGTTCTTTTCCCTTTTTTTCTGAAAGTTACATAGTGAAGCAAAGGGAAACATGATTGTAGCCGGGGACCTAAACAGGACGTTGAACCCAGACTTAGACAGGCGTACAGTATCTAACCTTCCCCTCAGACAGGACATACTAAACATTACCCAAGGACTATGGGACTGCCAGCTAGTGGATATATGGAGAGAGCAACACCAAACGGTTAAAGACTTCACTTTTTTCTCCCACCCCCATAACCGCTACAGCCGGATAGATTACTTCTTTGTATCCAATAGACTGGTCCCAGTGGTCTACCACACGGGGATACGCGATATTTCGTGGTCAGACCATGCACCAATAGAGCTGCGGTGCACGTTAAATTCACTAGACAAGCCGGGAGCAAACTGGAGACTTAATGAGCCTTTACTAAAAATCACGGACATTGAGAGGGAGGTAGGAGAGAAGATCAAGGAGTATTTTACAAAGAACGAGGGTAGTGTGTCGTCATAAGGCTACCCTCAGAGGAACTGATGTGTCTAGCTGCTAGACGCAAACGAGAGCAAGAACGCCAGATTAAGGAGCTACAGGAGAAATCGGCATCCCTCACAGCACTCCATAAAACCCTCAAACGAGACTCTACCCTGAAAGAAATATTAGATATCAAACATCTGTTAAACATACGATTAACCTCCCAGGCTGAAAAGGAGCTGAGCTGGACTAAACACAGGTTTTTCGAGAAGGCGAACAAGCCGGACACTCTTCTAGCTAACAAACTTAGAAACAAAACACCAAACTATCATATTCAATCTATTTGAATGCAGGGGGGGGGAGCTTACCTGGAATCCTAAGCGGATTGCAGAGGAATTCAAATCCTACTATGAAATGCTCTACGATGGAGGTAAGGTCATACACAATCAAAAAACGAGGGATAATCTGCGGGAATTCTTAAAAGGGGCGAAACTACCGACATTGAGCAGGGCGGAAGGAGAGGCATTACAGAAAGACTTCTCTTGAGAAGAGTTAACGGAAGTTGTAAAGTCCCTTAAGCCAGCCAAGGCGCCAGGACCAGATGGCCTCTCAAACCAATATTACAAAAAATATCTGAAAATATTAGCCCCGCATCTGTTAAAACTTTTCAATTCGGTTTTGTTAGGGGCTTCATTCCCAGCACAGATGCTTCAGGTGTCTATCTCCCTGATCCACAAACCTGGAAAGGACCCGGCAGACTGTAAGAGCTAACGGCCCATCTCTTTAATCAATACCGACATAAAAAAATTCTCCGAGCTTATAGCTAACAGAGTGGGTAATGTCCTACCCAGATTAATTCATCCAGATCAGGTAGGGTTCATCGGAGGAAGGCAAGCAGAAGACAATACCAGGCGAATAATCGATCTGATTGATTTGGCCCAAAAACTAAATATTCCGTCATTGGTACTAAGTCTGGATGCGGAAAAAGCTTTTGATAGGATCGATTGGCTCTATTTGAGGGGGATGCTAGAGGCATTTGGCTTTGAAGGACGTCTCATGGGAGCCATTATGGCATTGTACGAGGGGCCATCGGCGAGGGTGCGACATCAGGGTTTCCCATCTGAACAATTTCAAATCTGCAGTGGCACGAGGCAAGGTTGCTCGCTGTCCCTCTTGCTGTTCACACTTTGTATAGAACCCCTGGCAGCACATCTGAGATTATGCCCGGATGTATCGGGAATATCATTAAAAGATCAGACACACAAAGTGGCGCTGTACGAGGATGATGTGATCCTGACATTATCCAACCCTCTTACCTCCCTGCCCAATGTTTTTTCAATCCTGGGGAGGTTTAATCAAATTTCAAGGTTCAAAATTAATCAGGCCAAGTCGGAAGCCCTCAACATAAATTTACCTAAACCAGTAGAAAAACTAATTGGACTAAACTTTAATTTTAAATGGCAACCCTCCATGAAATACCTAGGGGTGTATATAACAAAAGATTACAAAGCATTATATAAGGCAAATTATCCCAGGTTGTTCAAGACTCTGAGAGAGGATCTCAGGAGATGGGCGGAGTATGGTATCTCTTGGATTGGAGGAATTCACAGTGTAAAAATAAACCTCCTTCCAAAGGTGTTATACCTTTTCCAGGCCCTCCCGATCCCCCTGCTGAAAGAGGAAATCCTCTCGCTGCAGTCTAGGATAACGAAGTTTATCTGGAATAAGAAAGGCCCAAGGATAAAAAAAGACATCTTGAGGAAGCCGACCTCGAGAGGAGGGTTGGGGGTGCCTTGCTTGTTCGCCTATTACGAAGCAGCCCAATTGAGCCAAATCATACAGTGGCACGCAGATCCGGACCTCTGGAGATGGGTAGCATTGGAAAAGGAATGCTGCGCACCAATAGAGCTGCAGAATCTAATTTGGTTACCCAAAAAAAGCTGGTCTTGGATTAGGACACCGCTGCAGGCCATTTCAAACTCTCTGAAAATATGGGAGGCTACCAAATTCAGCTGTTCTCTCACAACACTAAACTCCTTGATGACACCTATATGGGGTAACTCCGACTTTGCTCCAGGCCTGGATAGTTCTCATTTCTCAAAGTGGATTCAGTCAGGGTACTTACGATTAAAAGATCTGGAGGGTAGAAAATTTGTCAAAACTTTTGATCATATCAAAGAGGAAAAAAATATGCCTAACGCAGAATTCTTCAGATACCTCCAGATCAGGGCATTCTATAATAAAACCCCAATTTGGCCCAGCAGAACAAATTTCGAGCAGCTGTGTTCTAGAGGAATGGACACGAGGGGACTAACCTCTAGAATGTATAGGGAAGGGATCTGCCCCGAGACGGAGGACGAACTCAGACTTAGCTATATGAGACAGTGGGAAGCGGTCTTAGGGGAGACATTAGAAGACGAAGACTGGGACAGGATCCTGCAGGCAGCAGCCAAAAGCTCTATCTGTACCACGTTAAAGGAGAACGCATACAAAGTCCTGATGCGTTGGTACTATACCCCAACCAAATTGTCTAAATTGGTCAGAGGCTATTCACCGCTCTGTCCTAAGCAGTGCGGGGAAAGGGCTGACTTGCGTCACATGCTGTGGTCTTGCACGAAGGTGGCTCCGATTTGGGCGGAAATTAGAGAATGGTTGCAACGGATGATAGGTGTGGAGATCCCCCTGGACCCATGGCTGTTCCTGCTGGGCAGGCGGATCCGGGGGCTATCGAACGCAACCCATAAATTGATAGCACATTTATAACCGCCACCAGATGCGAGATCGCAGCATTGTGGAAGCAACCGGATATACCAATTATACCCAAAATCAGGAACAGAATTTGGTTTGTTTGCCGGATGGAACAGTTGACAAGTTTGGTTAACGATTGCGGCCCAAATTTTCTAAAAGTCTGGTCGCCTTGGCTGGCCCAGACAGATATCCCGGGGGTAGACGCTACCACAATTTTGTAATGATAGTTAGAAATGCGTTCTCCGGTAACCAAATGGATCCACGACCACATAGCGACAGTAGGAACGAGAGGTACGCGGGAGCTGAGAGATACAGGGACACCCCTAGTTAGAAAAAACAGGATATTCTGCGCTCGTGCTGTATGATGGTGTGGACACCCCTAGTTAGTGAGACAAATATTTACAAATCCCCAAAATTAAAAAGCCGCCGGGAAGGCGAGAATGGAGAGATGCTTCCTCCCATCCATCGACGCGGTTGCCCCCCCTCCCCCTCCCTCTCCCTCCCTCCCCCTCCCTCCCCCTCACCCTGATATCTCAAAGTCACGTCCCCCTATTTGTCCTGTTTGTCATGTCTGTTAGGTTCATTGTATTTGTAATCAGGATTTGATGTATACGCGAGAGTCCATGGATTGTGTTATTATGTATTTACTGTATCACCTAATAAAATCAAAGTTATAAAACATTTAAAAAAAGATAGAGCAGTTTATAAATTACAGAACTTCATTTGTGGTTTACCTGTTGGAATGCCCATGTGGACTCCAGTATGTGGGACGCACCTCAAGACCTTTGAGGGTCCGCATACTGGAGCACATGGGCAACATCAGGAAGAGTTTACAGAGGCATAGTGTATCAAGACATTTTGGCCTTAAACATGCAGGGAACCCAGAAGGTTTGATATTTAGAGGCATTGAAGTTGTGGCTGCCAATTGGAGAGGAGGTGACAGACTTTTGAGGTTGTGCCAGGGAGAAACATTCAGTATCTACAAGTTAAAAACTCTTGTGCCGAATGGTCTTAATATAGATATTGACCTTGGGCCATTTTTATTAGAGTGAGTGGTCCTGTGAGGTCTGCATCAGAATCATAAGTCACCCAGTATAGTATTTTTAAGATTGAATCGCTTTTGGGACTTATCGTTGTTTGATCTCTTTCAGATGGTTGCTATTCAAGATCAAAGACACTGCTCTGCTATCTCGATTCTAGCTCAAACCTATTGATGTTTTTACTGTATGATCCAGATTTTTATTATATCATTATGGTTGAGGAGCTTCGCTAAGCTTAGAAATTTTATTAAGTCGTTTTTATCAGTATTTGTATTTTTATTAACATTGACAAGATGTTTTGTCACTATTTCCATTAGTGATTGTTAATGCCTGTATTTTTATTTCAATTTAAATGCATACTATTGATGTCAGAGACAATCTATTTAGAGTGTATTTGTTATTTATTACTACTGTAGAGAGGTGCTGTTTTGGAAGTCACAATAGTTAGGAATTCATTCCTACTGTTTCCATACTCGTATCACAGAGCATATTCTGCTATACCATAGATGTAATCAGCCTAGTTGTAGCTGTAGATCAGTGATTCCCAACCAGGGTTCTGTGGAACCCTGGGGCTCCTTGAAGCAGTCTCAGGGGTTCCTCCTATGGACCACAGACCCCCCCCCAGGTGGTTTTTTTTGGTATGTATTTTGTAGGGTGGGTTGAGAGAGAGTGAGGTAATTGACAGAAGGTAAGGATGAGTGAGAGAAGAGAGGGGGGCAGGAGGGAGGGAGTGAGGAAAAGAGGGCGTAAGAGTGAGACGCAAGGGGATAAATACATGCGAGGCGGGAGGGGGGAGAGTTAGTGAGATGGATGGGAGAGAAATACATGGGTAGAGGGTGGGAAATAGAGGTGGCTCGTGAGGTGTGACATTTTGTGACTGACCCCTGTCGAACCTAATATTTGTCAGCCAGATAGGGGTTCCCTGAGATTTTTTGAAATACTTCAAGGGTTCCTCCAAACAAAAAAGGTTGGAAATCACTGATGTAGATGTATATTTCTTTGAGGTTTTTTTTATAGTTGTTAATTTCTTAGTACTGATCTCTGTGTAGTACAATTGTTAGGTGATCTAATGGGATGCCATATGTTTTTATAGTGCACACATGCTGCTAAGGCAGCATGAGGTAGAACCTACATGGTTTAGCAACATACTCATTTATATATTTTAAAACCTATGGAGTGGTGGTTAGCCACTACAGTCCATTCTTATGTAGCGGTCATGTAAAATGCCTACAGTCATCTCTCCTGTTGGCAGTAAGGCCTGGTAAGTTGTGGGCATGCCAGCAGTAATTATGGAGGTTTGCCCTCACACCCTGGTGAGGTGCCCTGTGTAAGGATGGGAGTGGTCACAGACTCTGACTCCCTGGTTGGTGATGTCAGAGTTGTGTCAGCCCCAGAGGTTACATAAGGCACAGCACTGTGTCTAAAAAGTAGTCCTAGTTCTAGTCTGAGTTCTGCTAGTTCTGGTTCAAGTGCAAGTCTAGTCGTCTGGTTATGTTCTAGTAGCTGTAAGGAGACTGTGTCCAGGGACCTGGCACAGGGTAAAGATATCCCGGCTGGGATAGGGAATCCCTATTAAAGGAGAATTACACCTTTCAAAGGGAAGCACTGACTGAACATGAGTGGCTAAAGATTCTACTGCGAGGGGCAGCTAGCCCACCTCAATCAATAAAGATGCTCTTATTTGATCACCCTCTCGTGTACATGTGTGGAGTGAATGTACAGAGGGGAGCACCACAGAGGAGTTCCTCGCCAGGACCATCCCCAAGTGACCGAAGGGACCCTGATGAGGTGGAGGCGCTGCACTGGAACTAGGTGAGACTCAAGACACTACCTCAGCTGCCTGTCTGGACGGGTCCTCCCCACACACCATCATGCGGGAGACTCAGGAGTCCTGTTGCCAACAGGTGCACCACCAGACACAACCACCATGTAATGGGAACCGGTTAGACCACAGGGGCCAATGTGAGATTGGGTGGGTCAGGCCGGGCCAGAAATACCGTTACACTTATATGACAGGAGTGGAGTCTATGCGACAGCCATTAAGTCGAAGGGGCAGTCACACAACTGCTAGGTTCACTAAGGCTGAAACATATACAGTACACTCTAAGAGCCAAAGAGACAGTCAAACTGTGATTAAGTCTGTTTGTTAGAAGGATTTTTATGATTTGACCAGCGGCATGTATTATAATATCGTGCTATGTTTTTTTTAAATGGTTACATGTGCTGCAAAGGCAGCGTGAGGTAGAACCTGTATGGTTCCGCTGTATTTTTAACGGGAGATGGTGTGGCAGTCAGCTTACACTGCCTATCCCTCTGTGGCAGCAGTCCAGTCCGTGTGGCAGTCTTCAGGGTGAAGAATTAGGCTGCAGCCAGGCAGGGAGCTGGCACACGTGCGCTATGCCCTGCTCGGCTGGGAGATTTGTGGCTGGCTAGGTGCGTGCGCGGGGGGCGTGGCCAAGACGTCATGGAGCTGGTTCGCCCTCATTGGGCGAACCGCTCACGTGACGCGCCAGCAGCAGATTCAAATTTGCTTGCTTGGCAAGCAGGTAAGCGCCGTGCACGCTCAGGCGCTTGCTCACGCTGGCCACACACATTGCCGCAATGTGTTTCATCGCGGCAAGCGTGAGCGCGCCCGCCCGCCCAGCACCACCCTGGACAAGGCCTTACAAAAGGTTAGTGAGCCATACAGCAATAGAGTCTGTGTGCCAGAATGGTTTTAATGACTTGACCAGTTGTGTATATTTGTTTTAAAGATGTGGAGTTAATTCATGTTTATACAGGCTTACAGTCTATCCTTAGGGAAATGTGTAATAGTTATTGTAGCAGTGATTGTAGGACAGCATCTGTGTCTTTTACATAGATGCTTCCGATATAATCATGAGGAGAATACATCCAAATTGACTTTTTTTCACCATGATGCGCATTATTCAATTAGTGGAGGGGTATTTAAACCTCACCAGAGCCAGTACACAGAACGCACTGACGCCTAACGAAGCAGATCCCGCGAAGCACGTAGCGCCATTCTGTGTATGTTTTTGAGCATCTGCGGCCACCGTACCTTCTTGGAGGTTTTGCGTTCCAGCAACATTACCGGATGCGGTAGCAGCAGCTCAGCAGAGAACCCGGAGAGTGCTGCCGTCGCCGTCGAATGAAGCTAAATATGTGAGTTCGTTGTTATTTCTTGTCTAATAAATTTCTACTTTTAAAATACTGTCTCCTCGATATTCCTGTCGGTTGGAGGGATCGAGTGTGAACCAGGGAACAAAGCAGATGTGACATGTATGCCTGAGCTGGCAACATACAACTAGATGAACGATGACTGGGAGAAAAAAAACCTTTAAAGACACCAAGCATCCCTTGTGTACTCACGCATGGCCGTGTGAGTATTATTGCTAGACTCACCGTGTTACCGTATTATCATCATTGTTCCCGTTTTTTATTATTTTTTGTCTTATGAACTGCGCAGTATACGACATCTGTGTTTTAAAAACTAACTGCGCTCCCCTATTATCTGTTTTTACATACCTGAAAGTGGGCATCTGTACTGTATATGGGGGTGGATATTTTTGCCGCCCCCAAAATGTTGCCGCCCGGGCCCAATGGGTAATCCGCCACCGATTGACAGTAACCTGCCTTCTGATGGTGGGGCAGTTGTATATGGTGCCCCCTGGACAAAGCGTTTGGCACGAAACGCGTAGTGGCAGACTCGCTGTCACGTCACCATCAGTATCTCCATTCGGCTGCCGATCACCTGTCCTGTTGGAGACCAGTATCCCACCGTGCTGCTGGGCCTTCTAGCAGGACGTTCCTCGTGAGGATGATGGAACATTATCAGCCAGACACTACACATCGTGTGATGTTTACAGCGGGGTGTCCCATGTACTTTATACTTGATTTATAAATGACTTTTTTACTTCCCTGTTCCTTCGTTGCACTCCTTTCTTGGGTTTTTTTTTTTCTTTCTGTCGAAGGCCATGTCTATAGTGACGTCGATGGCGACACGACGGGTGATCTCGCCGTCGTCACCTTCGCCGGGCGGCGGCGCGGGTTTCCGGCCATTTGATTGGTTCAAGGGCCTTCACGTGAGGCGACAGCCCTTGAAAAATCTAATTTTGCCGGCTACCAGTTTTCGAGACATCGCATTGTCGGCGTCCCGCTTACTATAAGCGCACGCAGCGGCGGCGGCGGCGGCAATGCATTTGTTTTCGGGCAACGTCGCCGGCACCATAAGCGCGGCCTTAGTATTGCCCCGTTGATCACGGGAGGTTTTGGAGCAGCAGGAAGGAACCTCCCCAAGTATTAACCCTTGAAGCCCTGGAGGCAGCGCGTGTGATTCTTTGTGAGGTGGTAGGACAGCAGGCGCCAGCGAAACACTTGACCCCTCCCCCTCCCTACGAGAGACGGCTGTAGTGTATAAACAATTTTATTTTAATTTAACAAGTACTGTAAAAGTTTAAGAAGAGAAAAGTTCAAGAAAATGTAGAATTTCATGTTTGTAAAACTCAATATACAGTAACCTATACTATATATGAAAATATGCCTACATTTAGCCTCTGATAGTAGTAATCCCCTCAGAACAGGGCATTACTGGCCAATAATGCCCTGGCTGGGTTTACTCGGCTTCGCCTCGGGCCTTCAACTCTTCCAGCCAGGGCCGCTGACAGGGGGGAGGAACCGAGACAGGTGGCTGCTGGGGGCCCGGTGACTGGACAAAGTAGTTGCCGCCACACCCCCGCTCTCCCCCAGCTTCGGGGCCTCCCTCACTCTGTCCCACGCCGAGCTTCTGACGCTGAGGCTCATGTTCCGGTGTGCGCCGGCATGAGATGGAGGCCCGGGGGTTCGCCAGCATCAGAAGCTCAGCATGGGACAGAGTGAGGGTGGCCCCACAGAACTACATTGTCAGGCCACCGGGCCCCCCGCAGCTGCCTGTCCTGAGACCATCCCCAATGTAAGTCTGTATTGTATTGTATGTCTTTATTTATATAGCCCCATTAATGTACATAGCGCTTCACAGTAGTAATACATGTGGTAATCAAATAAATAACAGATAATATAAATAACAGATCATGGGAATAAGTGCTTTAGACATAAAAGTAACATTTTGGAAGAGGAGTCCCTGCCCCGAGGAGCTTACAGTCTAATTGGTAGGTAGGGAGAACGTACAGAGACAGTAGGAGGGAGTTCTGGTAAGTGCATCTGCAGGGGGCCAAGCTTTACGTATCATGTCTTCAGAATAGCCACAGTGCTATTCATATGCTTCTTTAAGCAAGTGTGTCTTAAGGTGGGTCTTAAAGGTGGATAGAGAGGGTGCTAGTCGGGTACTGAGAGGAAGGGCATTCCAGAGGTGTGGGGCAGTCAGTGAAAAAGGTTTAAGGCGGGAGAGGGCTTTAGATACAAAGGGGGTAGAAAGAAGACATCCTTGAGAAGAACGCAAGAGTCTGGATGGTGCATAACGAGAAATTAGGGATGAGATGTAAGGAGGGGCAGAAGAATGTAAAGCTTTAAAAGTGAGTAGAAGAATGGAGTGTGAGATGCGGGATTTGATAGGAAGCCAGGAGAGGGATTTCATGAGGGGAGATGCTGAGACAGATCTAGGAAAGAGTAGAGTGATTCTGGCAGCAGCATTTAGGATAGATTGTAGGGGAGACAGGTGAGAGGCAGGAAGGCCGGACAGGGCGTATCTTTGTTATATTGCGGAGGAAAAAGCGACAAGTTTTACAAATGTTTTGAATGTGAGGGGCGAATGTGAGAGAGGAGTCGAGTGTGACCCCTAGGCAGCGTGCTTGGGCTACTGGGTGAATGATTGTAGTTCCAACAGTAATGTGGAAGGAGGTAGTAGGGCCAGGTTTGGGAGGAAGTATGAGGAGCTCTGTTTTAGCCATGTTGAGTTTAAGGCGGCGGAGGGCCATCCAGGATGATATAGCAGAGAGACATTCAGAAACTTTGGTTTGTACAGCAGGTGTAAGGTCAGGTGTTGAAAAGTATATTTGTGTGTCGTCGGCATAGAGGTGATAATTAAACCCAAAAGATGTTATTAGGTCACCTAGAGAGAGTGTGTACAGAGAAAAGAGAAGAGATCCCAGGACAGAGCCCTGGGGTACCCCCACAGAGAGATCAATAGAGGAGGAGGAGGTGTTAGCAGAAGAGACACTAAAAGTACGATGGGAGAGGTAGGATGAGATCCAGGATAGAGCTTTGTTCCGAATACCTAGAGTATGGAGAATGTGGAGGAGAAGAGGGTGGTCCACTGTGTCAAATGCTGCTGAGAGGTCGAGTAATATGAGCAGAGTGTAATGACCTCTGTCTTTGGCAGCATGGAGGTCGTCAGTTATTTTAGTGAGGGCTGTTTCGGTGGAGTGAGCAGTGCGGAAGCCAGATTGTAGAGGGTCTAGGAGAGAATAGGTGTTGAGAAAATGGAGCAAACGAGAGAATACAAGACGTTCAAGGAGTTTAGAGGCAAAAGGCAGGAGGGAGACAGGTCGATAGTTAGAAAGACAGGTAGAGTCAAGCTTGCTGTTTTTGAGTAATGGTATGACTGTTGCATGTTTGAAGGAGGATGGAAAGGTTCCAGAGCAGAGGGAGGAGTTAAAAATGTGTGTGAGCGTAGGGATTATAGTAGGAGCTAGAGGTTTTAGGAGATGGGAGGGAATGGGGTCAAGTGGGCAAGTGGTAGAGGGAGAAGAGGCGATCAACAGCGACACATCCTCCTCTGAGACAGTGGAAAAAGAGTCAAGGAAGGCAGGAGGAGAGTTAGGAAGAGGTGTAGGATGGGAGGAAGAAACAGAGGGGATGTTCTGCCGTATGGATTCCACCTTTTCCTTAAAATAGTCAGCAAAGTCCTGAGCGGAGATGGAGGAAGGAGAGGCAGCTGAGGGTGGTTTGAGTAGAGTATCAAAGACAGAACAGTCGGCGTGGGTTAGACTTGTGCATGTTGATTAGTGCAGAAAAGTAGGCTTGTTTAGCTTGCGAGAGGGCAGAGTTGAAACAGGATAGCATAAATTTGTAGTGAAGGAAGTCTGCGAGAGTGTGAGACTTGTAAAGTGCTTTTGCAAAAGGCGCTATGTAAACAAAACCATTTTTTATATATTTTTTCATAGCTTGGCAATAGAGCTGAAGTCATCGCAGAATCCATCTGGGCTCTAGAACCTCGGAAGAAGAACCACGGAAGGAGAAAAGAGTACAACCACAGCAGATGAAAGAAATAAGGAGCCCGCTGCATTGTGGTGGAAGCAGATAAGGAAATACTTGTAAAAGTGTGTACAAGAACCAAACACAGCAAAAATAATTCACCGCCCCAGAGGGAATCTTTACTTTTTAAGAAGGTTATTCTGTCACGTGAAGTGGACTATTACTATTTGACTTTAACCAGTTCGAAGGATACAATTGGTAAAAATAATTGTCAACTGCTCCAGCTCTATACATTTATCTAATTTGGCTTAGAGGGTTGTACCGAGGAAATATTCCACTCTCTTAATTGAAGAACAACCAGCTGTGTAGGATCTCTCCTGGATGTCAACAGGCTTCAGTTTCTTAACAACATTCTCTACATGTATTAAACTACTGGAAGTTCAATGGGAAACCTGCACAGACTCCAGCACTGTAGTGTTTTGTAATGCACATGGTCACTTCGTAAGAGGGCTATGAACATTTTGTTATAAAACTGTTTTTGTTGTGTAGGTACAGTATTGGATATTCATGGACAAACTCAAAGAAAAGCGATATATTATGTGGCTACTATGAATACATTGAACTGTAGCTCCTTGTGAGTTATCCTGGTGAGAAGTCGTAATGACTTGGTAGTGTTTCTGTTTGGTTATTGCTGAATATTTAGTGCATGCATTTGCTAGCATTGATTTAGATCACATAGAACTATTTTGTTGTGGGGGGAACCCAGACCGGTTTTGGCGCCTGTTGTGGGATCAACGAGAAACTCGGTGATTATGACATTAGGAAAGCGGTTGGAATACTAGCTGGGAAAGCACGATACATGCTTTGCAACACCTTTCTTTATTTAAAGCAGAATTCATTTATTGTTTAGGTATAAATTACATTTCTATGCTTGGGGATTTGGCACAGTTTTTCCCTACTAAAACACCGGTACTATTGCCAGAGAAAACGGTGCACAATGCTACCATTGCCAACCCTGATAAAAGGCATAAGGTGGATAAGCAAATCCTTTACTAAGGTTATTTTCGGTAAAAGAAGAGCGGGGATGGGTTTTAAACATTTACTAATGCCTAAATATCAAAAGGGGATAGCCTTCCCCAGCAGTGGTAAATATATCTGGGTCTTCCTGTTAAGATTTGCTAGAGGATGGTTAACAAAGCAGGATCCGCACACAACACCTGAAAAAGAGAGCACATTAATGCCGCCTTCCCCTCACCCCTACTCGCCAAACTTAGAGAGCACCCCTTCTGACATTGAGAGTACCCCTTCTGACATTGAGAGCATGATCTTGGTTAATACAACGTGCAAAGAATTGGGAGAGGACAAGACACGTCTTAGCTTTAATGGAGATAGCGCTGTCGTTTTAACCCCAAGTGTAAACTTAGGTTGTGGAGACCTGTTGGAGCCCTTCCAAACTCTGGAATCTCTAGAAATGAAGGAAGTCAAACATTTGTTGGCCAACGATAACCAATCCGGTGCATGTTTTGAAGAATTTGAATGGGAATACCCGGTTACCCATTTAAATGGCCATGCTTTTATACTAATGGGGCAGTGTATCAAAACCTTGCTAGCCAAGGGTTCACATGAACAATTAACAACAATATTGCATGGAGGTTTTCAACATTGGTTGCAAGTTCATTCTGCTATGGAACGCAGAACAGGGCATGACGATGAGATACAGCCCCATTCCTTTCAAACATGGAAACGAGCCTTTCCAGAATTTCCCAATCTGGCAGCTACAAAACAAGGATCTATTAAATTAGCCAGATACATCAAAGCAATAAAGTGGGTGGACACTCAGATTGTGGAGTCAAAAATGACCTTGTGCTTGGCTGCAACAGAGACATGGAGCATGAGTAACAAAAGACAAAAATTCGTTAAAGATATGGCAGACTACTACCAGTCTATGAAAATCAATAACTTCTGGAGCTCTGTAAAGAAAATTCCCAGATTCCCTCCTCCACCAGATTATATGTCGAAGATTTTTGGAGATCTAGTTAAAGGGAAGGTTAAAAATGAGACCGTCCTTATGGTAGTTCAATTCTTCCTGTATCTTGGCAGACAATATATTATTAGTTTTCTAGGGAAAGAGCCTCCTAAATCTATTATGGAAGAGATCTTCATGGAGCTTTGGCAGGAAATTTGTCTGAGTGGGTTACTGGAGGTCGAGGAAGAGCAAGATAAAATACTTATATTGAAATCATTAATTGAAAATCTTCCAACCTCGGTCTTAAATATTACAAAGAAAATCCTTAAAGAGGAACGAGTGGAAGAGTGAGAGGCGGCCGCAACATTACTCACAGTCCCTAGGTGAGGTTGAAATTCACGGAGATTCCGAAAGTTTTTAAGTTTGAGCATTGTTGAATGGACTGGTAGAGTTAGGGTTAAAATGGAGATTAGAAATAATACATATTTAGAAACTCCACAAGGCGGGTTTTAAAAGAACTGTACCCCATAACGATCAAAAAAAAAAAAAAAACTTATCAATTTGTGTTCCTTAGATAAAATGTACAGCTCAAGCCCGTTATAACGTGAGCCGTTACAACGCAAATCCGCTTATAACGCGATGCAAACGCGGCTCCCAATTTTTGTAAGTATGAATACTTTACAACACGATTATTGGTATCTTAAATACTTTATTTATTTTTTACTATTTATATTTATTGTACTTTATTGTACAGTACAATGCATACAATTGTACATTATTTCTAACGCGATCCGCTTATAACGCGATGTGATTCTTTGGACCCCGAGCACAGCGTTATAAGGGGGTTGAGTTGTAATTATCCCTACAGTCAAATGTTTACTCATTTTCCAAAAACAGCAAAAACGTAATAGGACGTTGGGTAAAGATAGTAAAGAATCAAATGCGTTTAGTTACTTTGGAGATGTGATTTTTAATTGATTTTTTTTTAACTATCTAAAGATATGTACAGTATTTTTATCTGATTTTTATTTTTTTCAGAAAAGATGTCAATCACCTATATTTAACCTTCTAAATCAACCACTGGCATAAGTACACATTTGTTCTTTATTTCTTCTCTTGCTTCCTTTTTTCAGCAATTACCATGTTGTTGTTTTTTTCCCACGTCTTTTGTGTATGTTGTATCTTTTTCTTTTTTGTTTCAATTTTTTTTTATTGTTTTGGAGAGACATAACAAATATATAGTCTTGGAATACATGTGATGTTTTAACAGTGTCACTTGTCCATACAACAAAGGGCATTAACAGTTCGTCATCATTACTGAAATAAAATAGTTGCTATAACACGGTTTTTGAATAAGTGTGGTCTGTCTTCCTATTTCCGGTTGTGTTAGGGAAGCAGCCGCTTCCGTAGGCGTCTCTCATGAGCTTAACAAAGGAAAGAGAAGAACGTAGAAAAGAAGAAAAAGAAGGGGGGGAGGGGTGGAAGAGGGGGGGGGGGGGAGGGCGAGCCCATTTGTCTGGTCTTTCTGTATTTATTTCTATGGGGTCCCTAGTTTCCTGGCCATATTTCCCAAATTTTGTGAAATTTGTCAGTTTTCTGGCTCAACTGTGCTGTGAGGAGCTCCATCATCTTTATTTCCCTTAGTCTCCGTAGGACCGTCTGCCTAGAAGGCGCATTCACCTTTTTCCAGGCAGCCGCAATAACACAGCGGGCAGCTGTCATTACATGAGTTATCATCTTACTTTCTGCTGTTCCTAATTTATCTATTGGTTTGGCCAGCACCATGGTCAGCGGATCCACCTCAACCTCCACCCCTAGGTACTCTCTGATCAATGTTTGTATCATGACCCAGAATACCTGAATTTTTGGGCAACTCCACCAAATATGAACCATATCTCCTTTTTGCCCGCATCCCCTCCAGCACAAATCCGGGGACCCGGGGAAGATCTTAGCCAGCCTGCTAAGGGTAAGGTACCAATGAAATAGAATTTTATAAATATTCTCTTTGATAGTGGTACAGATTGACGTTTTTGCAGCTACCTCCCATCGATCTCTGTATTCAAATCTTCTGCCCATTTGATCATATAGCTATGTTGGGAACAACCCGCTCATCGCGCCAGGCCCAGATATATCTCTGAAATCAGCCCTTTACAGTAGTATCCTTTCCTACACAGTCTTTCAAAATTTGTTAAAGGTTTGAATGCCGAATCTTTGGAGACTGATTGCAGGTAGTGCCTGATTTGGAGGTAACCAAACACTGGTATATTTATGATTTGGTGTTTCTTCTCCAGCGCCTGGAGTGGTAGAATTATACCGTTATCTACAAAGTCGTCAGCTACCATCAGCTTTAACGTCTTAAATTTATTGAGTCTCTGTGGGAGCCAGCCTGGGGGGAATTCAGGGTTGTGGAATATAGGGGTTAGTAGTGTTGGACTGGCTGTCAGACCATATTTATCTTTATTTCTAGACCATATCCGCCATGTACATTTCATTGCTCCCAGTTTTAATGTTTCCAAGAAGGTCTCTCCTCCCCTCTTGGTCCACATAGCGGCCGGGAGAGAGAGAGGTCTTGTATAGGTAGACTCAAGTCCCACCCAGCAACTGGTGGCTGGATCATTGTTCCACATTATTGCTTGTTTGAGTTGGGCCGCCAAATAGTATTTAATGATATCCGGGACTGCCAAGCCTCCGCAATCTTTTGGGGCTACCATAATAGATCTAGCTACCCTGGGTCTTTTATTTTGCCAGATAAATTGGAAAATTCTGTTTTGTATATTTTTAAGCTCCGGCATTGGAATATCTATAGGAAGAGTCTGGAAATAATACAGGAGCCTTGGTAGGATATTCATTTTGATCGTGGCTATTCTTCCTAACCAAGATATCTGTATTCGTTCCAGCTCTGGAGGTCCTTTTTTAGCCTCTCAAATAAGGGTGGATAGTTATGTTTGTATAGCGAATTATACTCCCTTGTTATTTGGATTCCTAAGTATTTGATCTTTGTGGAGTTCCACCTATATTTAAAATTTGCTTGTAGTAATTTAACTTCAGAATCCGATAGGATTAGGTTCAATGCTTCCGACTTATCCATGTTGATTTTATATCCCGATATTTTGCTAAATTTATCTAGTTGTGAATGTAAGTTCGGGAGTGAAATCAAGGGGTTGGCGAGAGTTAGGATAATGTTGTCGGCAAATAGGGATATTTTGTAGTTTGTCTCTCCTATTAAAATTCCGTTTATGTTTTTTTCATCTCTAATTGTTGCTGCCAAGGGTTCGATAGAGAGAGCAAACAGAAGCGGAGACAAGGGGCATCCCTGTCGAGTACCATTCTTTATGCTTATAGGATTTGAGTCTCCTCCTGGGAGTTTCACTATAGCCGTGGGAGATCTATATAGGGCTCTGACCCCTTCTAGATATGGGCCCTGAAATCCATATTTAAGTAGGGTTTGGTCTAGGAAGTCCCACCTAATCCTGTCGAATGCTTTTTCCGCATCCAAGCTCAACAGGATGGCCTTTGTGGATGAGAGATGTACATGGTCGATTATATCTATAATTTTCCTAGTATTGTCTAAGGCCTGTCTGCCGGAAATAAAATTGACTTGATCTATATGTATCAGGCTTGGGAGTATGGGGGTCAGTCTATTTGCCAGAATTTTGCTGAACAGTTTTAGATCCGAATTAAGGAGGGCTATGGGGCGATAGTTACCACACTGTAGTGGGTCTCTCCCTTCCTTTGGTATGATTGCTAAATTAGCCTTAGACATAGATGGTGGGATGACTGTTCCTTCCAGAAACGCATTAAACATATCAAGTAGATACGGGGTCAGGACCAAATAATTTTTTTGTAGTATTGATTGAAGAATCCACCCGGGCCTGGCGTTTTGCTAGGTTTTAATTGGGCGATTGCATCTATCAATTCTTCTAGGGAGATTTCTTTATTTAGGTCTGAGAGGTTACTTTCCGAAAGTGTCGGGAGTTTACACGCTTCCAAGTATGTATAGATAGCCTCCGCGTCTGATGATTTATTTTTGGGAAAATTTAGGTTATATAATTTGTTTTAATAGTCCAAAAATTCGTTCGCTATTTGCGTCTCACAAAGTGTCTTCGTACCTGATTTTGTCAAAATAGCTGATATTTGGGATTTAGCTCTCATACTGCGCAATTTGGAGGCGAGTAATCGGTCGGCTTTATTACCTTTATCGTAATAGTTTTGTTTGGTCCACCGCAACGCCCTCTCCACTTCATCCATTTGGGTCTGCTTAAGTTCAGATCTAGTTTTGTCTAGCAATTTGAATAGTTTTTTCGAGGGATTAGTTTTATGTTTCTGCTCCAAAAGTTGGACTTTCTCCACTAGCTCATTACAGGCAGTCCTCGGTTATCCAACACAATGCGTTACTCAAAATGGCGTTGTAAAGCGAAATGTTGTAAAGTGAAACACGTTTTCCCATAGGAACACTGTTTAAATGAAAGGTTCCGTTCCTGAAGGCATTTTTAACACTAAAATACACCAAATATTTTATGCAGGCAATAAGATATGCAGCACACACATAAATTATTTAGTGTATATACTGTATTATATATATAATATAATAAATAATATATTATATAGTATAATATTATAGTATAATATTATATATATACGCTCTTACGACGCTTTGCAACGTTGTTTATGTGAATGTGTATATATATACACACATACACAACGTTGCAAAGCGTCGTAAGAGCGTTGGATACGCCGTTTTGGCGTTGTATAAATGAATATAGGTATGCATTGCACAGCGTTGGATAAGCCATTCGTTGTAAAGCGAAGCGTTGTAAAACGAGGACTGCCTGTATAGAGTTTTTGCTTTATTATTTTCTTATGTGATGCTATGGAGATGATATTCCCTCTGATTGTCGCCTTATGGGCTTCCCATAACATTGCTGGTGACTCTACAGAGCCCTTATTCAGCGTGAAGTATTCTCTGAGTTTTTGTTTAATCTCTATTTCTACATCTACTTAATTTAACAGAGAATCATTCAGTTTCCAATTATATTGGTTAGTTCTATAGAAGGGGAGGGAGAGTGTCAGCGAGACCGGGGCGTGATCCGACCAAGATATTGATCCTATGTCTGACTGGGAAGTTGCCTGGAAGATATCTTTAGTACCCAGAAAATAATCAATCCTTGAGTAGGTTTGGTGTGGGGGGGGAGAAATAGGAGTTGTCCCGCTGCCCCTGGTGCTGGGCCCTCCAAATGTCTGTCAGGGAGAACTCCTTCATTATCTGTCTAAATTCTCTGGCATTTTTTTCCGTGACACGGGGATGTGGAGTCCCTGTGGTGTTTGTTCTATCTAGTTCCGGCATTGCTATCATATTTAGATCTCCTACTAGTAACAATGTAGTTCGAGTTTGGGGGTTGATAAGGTCACATAGATCTCTTAAGAATTTGGGCTGGCCTTCGTTTGGGGCATAGATGTTAACAAGAGTGACATCCACTCCCGACAGGGTACCTTGGAGGATAATGTATCTCCCTTATGGGTCAGTAGTCTCTTGTTTTAACAAGAATTTGACCGTATGCTTAAATAAGACCGCTACCCCTCTTTTTTTTGTGGGGCATGACGCATAGTACGCCTGTGGGAAAACCCTCTGGAAGGTGTTTGGGGGGGCCGTAGTATTGAACTGCGTTTCCTGTAAAAACAGTATGTCGCCTTTTGTTTTTTTTGAACTCTTGGAGGGCAAGTTTTCTTTTGGTGGTCGAATTTAACCCTCTAACATTTAAGGATATTAATTTAAGTGTCGTTTTAAGAGCCATTTATGGTTTTGGGGTGTGTAGTGCGTCCTACCTTTCCCTCCATTTTCCCACGATGGAGGGGGGACCTGCCTTCAGAGCTCCTCTTGTGATCTGCGTAGTTGCTTTGTGGAATCTCAGTGTCTGGACTTTCCGTTGGGCTCAGCTGGGTTTTGTCTCTGTTTAGCGTGGGCTGGGGGAGGTAGGTAGGGAAGAATGGGGGGGAGATAGAGAATGAGTGGGCGATATGTACGCCACCACTCTAAGGATGGGGGGGTAGGGCATAGTGCCCCTTGAGAACCTCTTGGGACGTCCCGTCCGTGGACCCATCTGGATATACCTGGAACCCCCTGTGGTTAGTCATGTGGTCAACTGGACCTAGTTAAAAGGCAAATACGTTAACAAGGAAATATATAACAAGTTAACTGAACGTTTCTTGAGAATCAACATGAAGACCCGTCTTGTCTTTCCGTGCACTTTGGGTATTTATTCTCGATCTGGGTGGGCGCCTGCTCCCCGTATCTGGTAACGCAGCCCTCCTCTGAAGTCTATAATTCTCCAACTGGGACACCTATCCTCGGTTCCATCTTAATGTCCTTTCCCTCGGTGTATAGCTTCTCTATCTTTGGGGAATATATAGTTGGCTCGCATCTTAGGTATTGGGTATTACTACAACTGGGTTCAACCCGGGGCTATATATATATATATTTTTTTTTCCCTTTTGTGTTCGCCTTGGTCTGCTTCGCCTACTTGCTTACCAGGTGCACCCAGTTGTCCCTGATCTACGCCAGAGATTAGGTTTCCCTGTCACCGTGCTATGGCCATACTCATTTATTGTGGAGTTGATGTGGTGCTTCCCCACTAGATGGCCCCAGAGGCATGCAGATCTCGCCCAGGGGCTGCCGAAAGAATACTAGATACTCCTCCGCTATCTGAATCTCACTGGTATAGGTCCCCGGCCCTAGAACCAGGTAAGTGCCAACAAACCTCCCCCTCAGCCCCCCCCCCAGCCCCCACCCCAAACCCAACACCCGCACCCCCCCCCCAAACCCAGTGATCACCCCCCCGAGGCCCATACTCAGGGCCTCTCCACCCGGCCCCCATCCAGAGGAGCCGGAGAGAGCCGCGGCCATAGCCCACGGAGGGGGGGGCAACCACACGGAGGGGCGAGACCCGTCCACAAGCCGCAGAACAGGCAGCCCCAGGGGGGAGAGGAGGGGAGGGAGAGGATGCCCCACGTTCGCGAACCCCACGGGGGTGGGGGGACAAAAAAAAGGGGGGGGGGGGAGACAGGGCAGGCCAAGTCCGGGCCCAGGCGCATCAGCAGGGAAATGGGCGTCTGGATCCCAGAGGTCCCCCAAGTCCCGTGCATCTTTCAGGACAGCGGCAGGATCCCCAGCGGCACAATCCTCAGCGTCGCTGCATCCTCCTGGAGCTCCGCATGTCAGCAGGCCAGGCAAGTGCTCCTCTTATGTGTACTGCGGGTGAGACGAGCGGGGGGGATCCCCTACTCCTCCTCTGCTGGGGCCCTCTGTGTGGCGATCCGTTGTGATGCTCGCTGTGGTCTCGGCTGCTGGTGTTGGCGCTCTGTATCCTCCGCATCCCCAGTGTCGTCCTCTTCTCCAGCTTGTGTCAGACCCAGGCCTCGTAGGAACCGCGTGCCGTCCTCAGGGTAGGAGAGCGTATGGAATTTGCCTCCCTTATTTACCACGATTTTAAAGGGAAAACCCCAGCGGTATTTTACGTTGTTGTCCTTTAGCTTTTGAGTCAAAGGCTTTAGCTCTCTCCGTCTGTCAATGTTTTTTTTTGAGAGGTCACTGTATATTTCAAGCTTAGTGTTCTGAAACTGCACTGTGCCCCTCTCCCTGCTGGCCTTCAGGATCGCCTCCTTTGTCAGGTAGTGGTGCAGTTTAACGATGACATCTCTTGTTCTTCTGGGATCCGCAGACTTTGGCCCCAAAGCTCTGTGGGCATGGTCCATCTCCATCTTGTCGAGAGTGAGGCCTGGGACCAAATCCTTAAACAGATCTAGCAGATATGGGCGAAGCAGGTCCGCGTCAACCGTCTCTGGGATATATCTGATCCGGATGTTTTGTCTGCGGTCGCGGTTCTCCTGTTCTTCCGCTTGCTCATTGAGTGCCCGTATTTCGAACTGCATTCTGTTAATTTCATCTTCTACAGATGATTGGGCATGTTCCAGACTGTCCACTTTATTTTTAATAGTGTCTGTGCGTTGTGAGAGGCGATTCATGTCAGTTTGCAGGGTATGCACTGCTTTAGAGAGATCGTCTTGGAAGCCTTGTCTCATCCTGGTGAAAAGGTCTTCGAGATATGCCTTGTTTATTTCCCTACTCACAACTTCATTGTCGGCCGCACCGCCAGGCCCTTCCCGCGAGTTTGATGCGTCGCCATCTTGGAGTAGGCCGCAGCTCCCTGCGGGCCTCGGACTCATCGGGAAGTAGCTAGAGACGCTTTGTTGCGCCGGTTTCTTCGAGCGGTTAGCCATAGCTGGTGCCTTCCCCTGCTATTTGCTTCTATTTGGGAGCGTTTTGGGGTTCAGTAACCGCTATTATGTTATATTAGACTTTCAGGGGGTCAGGAGCTCTCCATCTATGTGTGCATGTGCGGTATCGTCACCGGAAGTCCTCCTATATTGTATTTTTTAATTCTTTGCTTTGGGGTTTCATGTCTGTTTGCTGTGGACATTTGCCGGGAGGGAGGGGTGGGGGGGGGGGGGGGGCACCCACAGGTACCTTCACTCTTGGCCGGTATTTCTCGTAGGTGGGTCTGGTGTTAGGGCTAGGGGGGGGGGGGCAGCTCTCCTTCAGTGTGCAGACTAGGTGTCCTCTGCTCCACGTTTCCCCAGTCCAGCTATTATGAAATGCTGCCCTCCCTCTCTCCCACACCTGTTGGCTTTATTTTAGGTGTTTGTGTGCTTGTGTACTGGGTCCCACTTTTTTTTTAGGCTTTGTTTGTCAGGCTGAGTGCCACCACTGCAGGGCTCCTTTAATTTCGTCCGGCGGCCATTTCATGTTGTATCTTTTTCTGATTAATTGGTATATTGTTACTTTGACTGGTTTGATTACTCTCAGATTGGATTATAATGTTTATTTTGCATTACATATCATAGAGCAATGTGTATATAACTGAGCAGACACACAGAAATTAATATACAAAAATAATCAATATATGAAGGTAATGGAGAAATGCCCCAAGCAGCCTACACTCTGATGAAGGTCTGTGTCTTAAATCGAAACGTTGGTGATTTTACACACAGGGAGGACAGAACAAGAATCCATATTGATGCACTCACTATAGGTCAAGATCCCAAATAATAAAATTTTATTGATAATTGGAAAACATAAACTAATTAAAACCTAATCGTAGCGCATGTCGAAAACAGCTAATGGATATAATATCCAAGGTGTACTGTAAGAAAATGCCTCTAATGTGACCATATATGGGACAATAATGCAATTTGATCTCTCCTGAGTTCCACTTCAGGTATGTACCTGAAGTGTCAGTTGTTGACCTGAATAATTGTCTGAAGTAACACTAGACAATCAGGTAATTTAGGTTGGCTCAATTGAATAGTTTGTTTGTGAATGGTGCTCTGAAAGTGCTAGGACTGTGTATAATGGAAGGGAGCATAAACTCTTTCATCTTTGCTGTGCGCTGCACACCCTGGCCTTTGGCTCAATTGAATAGTCTAGTGATCACAGTTGGTTCCTGTCTGCTAAAGTGCATATGTCCGCAGGGTACATAAATATATACTGTATGGGAGGCTGTAGTGCACCAAGTTGATATGCAGAAGGTGCTCTGTTATGTCATGCATAATGTACCACTGTTAGCTGTATTTGATTGCAAAACTGCTGCTTTATCATTTGTATGTCCTCTATTTGGGGAAGCATTGAGTATGCACAGTACAGAGAAACATCTGGCTGACAATCACTGCAGCTTATAGCATGCCACTTCTCTTCATGGATTTTTACACACAACCCAAATTAATATGACTCTTTATGGTTGGGGCCATATAGGGGTTAACAGAGATAATACTCTGTACACATACCAGAAATGTCGCTGTGTGCAATCTCAAGGTACCGCACTGAGTAACAATGCTGTGAGTCCCTTCTGCAGGTCTCCCTGTTAGGAGAAACACTGAGTGCTTGGCATGTGAGGAAGCTGGCTAATAATCTCTGCAGATCGGATGACCCTGCCACGGAGCCCTTGTTCTAGCTAGTGGGATCCACGCATGGCCCACATCATTGTTAACTAGCAACTAAACAGTATACCATGCTGTAAGGAGACAGACCAAACAACTGCTTGTTGGTCGCGCTACTGACGTCACGCTGACGTCATACCCGAAGAAGTTCCCAGCAGGAACGAAACGCGCGTCGGGTATGTGTACAGAGTATTATCTCTGTTAACCACTATATGGCCCCTGTACTACCCTATCAGGGGCTCAGACCTAGGACCCTCCCCCCCCCCCCCCTGGGTACACAAGTAGCTGGAGAGCCTAATGCTGGGCTCCCTCTCTGTGCTGAGAGTTGGAAGTGTGGAGCCAGGGCTCTGGGCACCTTCCTTCCCCTCCTGCAAGGGAGTGGGATACTACCACTTATTCCACCAGGGAGTAAGGGAACAGAGGATAGACCTCTGGGGCCTCAAGCTCCTTTGGTTGATTCCAGGGACCAGAGAGAGAGACAGAACAGAGTGTATATGTTGGTATGCTGTATGAAGAATAAAGAACCATCCTTTGTTTTATACTCCTGCCTGAGACTGCAGTTTATCAGGGGGAGTGCAAGAGGGTTTTCCTGCAGGACTGCATCCAGCTCTGTTGGGGCCTGCTGGAGATTTGTATTGTATGTCTTTATTTATATAGCGCCATTAATGTACATAGCGCTGCACAGTAGTAATACATGTGGTAATCAAATAAATAACAGATAATATAAATAACAGATCACGGGAATAAGTGCTTTAGACATAAAAGTAACATTAAGGAAGAGGAGTCCCTGCCCCGAGGAGCTTACAGTCTTATTGGTAGGTAGGGAGCACGTACAGAGACAGTAGGAGGGAGTTCTGGTAAGTGCGTCTGCAGGGGAGATGGAGGCGCTGCCACCGTAAGAACTGAGAAGAACCCTAAAGCCTGTCCTGTTAGTCCCCAACTAACATCGGCGGACACTCAGTATCCTGTAAGCCTAGCAGGTGAGCAGCACAACACCAGGTAATAGTGACATCTCCCAGAGGGTGGGGGAACACCTGTTACACATAAAAACATATCAAAACACTGGCACAGAAAATGTAATACATGTAAAATAGTATATACACAGCAGGAAGCAATTGAATTGATATTGCAAGAGTCATGTGTGGCCTTAGGGTTCTTGGAGCCCTGGGCAAGAGAGACATTGGAGGTTTGAATTTGATGACCTATAAGCAATTCGAGACAATAAGTCGGGACATTTCTGATTTAAATGTGACTTGTCACCCTGTCGATGAGGCGACAGTGAAAGGAGCACCATACATTCAGTGTAATTAATGTTTATTACAACTGGAGCAAGAGTATTACAATTTACATAATACATGTAACATTACATCAACACTGCACCCTGAAAGTGAAATAGTTATAAAAAAAATTGTTAGGGGGCAGTTTAAACCAGTATTAACTTCTTGACCTAATAAACCATTTGCAAAATGTGGGGGCCCCTTTACAGTGTGGGGCAGTTGCCCGGTTTGCCCTTCCCTAAGGCCACTATTGCAAGAGTATACTGTATGTGATATTTTTCTTTTTTTAAACTTCATTTTATTTGCAGTTTTCAATGGGATACAGAAAATAAAAAAGGGAACATTCAGGCCCACATCAAGCATTTTTCATATTACATAACTCTAGCCCCCTGTAAACAGAACGGGCTATATATCTTTCTCCTACTGTGGTAAGTCCTGTTAAGGGCAGGCGCCAGTAGTAATCATGGGTTTTTCCCCCTTCAAGCCCTGCCTTGAGTGATAGATGCATGCCCCTGACTCTGCTGCAGGAATGAGACAGAGGGGAAGTCCTGCTGACATCATGAGGGGTGGGACTGACTCCATTTAGTTGCCAGTTCCTGTGAGTGACAGAGCTGTTCTGTCCTGGGAGTTGGAGGTGACAGTGCTAGAGAGTCTGTCCTGGGAGTTGGAGGTGACAGTGCTAGAGAGTCTGTCCTGGGAGTTGGAGGAGAGGAGTTCTGCCCTGGGCACAGAGCAGAAAGGAAAGAGACCAGCCTATGAGTTTGGAGAGTGAGCAGAGCTCAAGTGGACCAATGCCCCTCACCCTGATGAGGGGGTGATGGGGAGAATCTACCCCCACCCAGAGGATACCCTCTGAGGTGGGCATCGGGGTATTAAGGCCCCCCACAGACCATCCTGTCGGAGTACACACTTGGAGGGAAGGAGAGGAGGAAAAGGCCTGTACACCTTTGGAGTGCATTGTGTACCGCTACTGCTGTGTACTGCCACTGCTGCTGTGTGCGAGATAAGAGACAATAAAGAGACTATTCTATTTTACCCGGAACGACTGTGTGTGATTCTGGAGCATTCACCCTGGGACCAGGGTTATTCTTCTATAAGGGTCCTACCCCACATCCCTGGGAAGTTATAGAGGATGGAGGCGCTGCATCACTAAGGAAATGGAGGCAACTACCCCAGAAGCCTATTCCTGTGTCCCCAACATCTTCGCGGGAAGCTCAGGCCCTCCTGTTACCGGCAGGTACGCACCACTCAAGCACATGTAGCCAGCCCTCACACACCCTAGATATAGCGTATGTGTCTGGGGGGCGGGGGGGTTATGGGTTACATAACATACAGGCCAATCTGGCCAGCCTTTCCGTCAAATGTGAACCGAATTGATGGGGTCAAATTAACAGCAACGACCACTAACACATTTACAGAATAAACAAACCAGACAAATACATAGGGGAAGGGAAAGAGGGAGGGGAGAGACTCCTTGAGTTCTTAACATGTCAGTTCTCCAGTACCCGTGTTCAATATGAAACGCTCTGTTTCAGGCTTTGTGCACACACCTTCGGAGGGTGCGGTTGCTCTTCTCTAAATAAAGGATAACTCTCTATTGTCCCCTTGTCCCCCTTCTCCTGTAAACCAGGAATCCCAGACTTGGGAAAACTTATGGCAGCTCTCTCTCAGGAATGCAGTGAGTTTTTCCATAACAGAGATATGCCATATCCTACACTTAACTATGGTTAGAGAGGGAGCCTCCTGTTTTTTCCAAAACGCCGCAATACAGCATCTCGTTGCTGACATAATATGGGCGATCAACTTGGCTGAGGCTCGCGGTATATCTGGAATTGGCCTTCCTAGGAGGGCAACCATGGATTGGGTCTCAACTCAACGTTTAACAGCCTATTAATCAGTCGGAAGACAAGCTTCCATAGGGAAACCAGTTTTGGGCATCTCCACCAAATATGTAACATCGAACCGTTTTGTCCGCAGCCTCTAACACAGGACGGCGAGTGGGTGTTAAACATTGCGTGGAGCCTAGCCGGTGTCATATACCAGCGACATAGTAATTTGTAGGAGTTCTCTTTTACCACAGTGCATATCAAGCTTTTTGCGGCTGCTTCCCATATATCTGCCCAGTCTTCGTCTTTGAGGACCTCTCCTATTTCTTTCTCCCATTTCATCATATAGAGACATTTTCCACCCGCATCAGAGCTAATTAGAGTATGGTACAGGGCAGATACCATACCCTTCTCCATAGCTCGGTTATCTATAAACCATTTCGAAATGAGTGAAGGCAGGGGACTCCCCGACCTTGTAATATTGTGTGACAAAATGTTTTACTTGCAGGTAGCGAAATATCTCTGAGGGTGGCAGGCCTCTTTTTTCTTTCGTAACTCTGGGAACAGGATAAGCCTACAAAAAGGGAACAGATCTCCTACTGTGACAATGACGGCAGCCCTCCAGGTTTGGAATGCGCCTGTCGCTCTACCCGTGTCAAAGTCTGGGTTATCGAAGAGCGGAATCATAGGGGAACTCTTTGTTGTGAGTTTGAATTTAAATTTCAGACAGTCCCAAATTGTTAGGGAGTGTCTGATCACTGGGTGGGATTGGGTGTTTGGCAGCCTATTGGATTTGGTTAACCATAGAAGGGTGTTAATGTCCGCTGGTTTGGACTCAGCATTCTCTATATCAACCCATCCTCTAGATTGCGGATCCGAGTTCCATAGTAGCAGTTGACTCAGCTGTGAGGCTTGCTAGTATTTCAGAAGATTGAGGAGGGCTAAGCCCCCCGACCCTTTTGGCCTGCATAGTACCTCTCTCTTGACTCTTGGCCGTTTCTTGTTCCAAACAAACTTGGTAATGCGGGATTGGAGATCCGCAAGATATTCAAGTGGTATTTTAATGGGGAGATTGCGGATTGAAATGTGGGTGCCTCCTGTGAGCACCATGAGGCAGAAGGGGAAACCCCACCGGTATCTGATTCCGGCGTTGCGTAGGATTTCTGTGACTTTCTTTACATTTCTGCGTTTCTGCCGTGTATTTGCCGCCAGATCTGAGAACAACTGTAGTTTTATGGAGTTAAATTCAATAACCTCATGGTTTCTAGCCGCCGTCATGTTTGATTCCTTTGTGCGGTAATAATGCAGGTGCAGGATCACATCCCTTGGCTTGTCTTGATTGGGGGCCCTAGTCCTTAGGGCTCTGTGTGCTCTGTCCATTAGCATTTGGGAGTCGGTTAACTCGGGGCACAGCATGGTAAATACCTGTGTCAGAAAGTCATTGAGATCATCTACCTCTTCCAGAATACCTCGAACTCTGATATTATTAATCCGAGAGCGGTTGTCCTCGTCCTCCTGCAGTTCGATGAGTTCTGCCATCTGGTTCTTCAAAGTGGCCACTTCTTGCACCAGAGAGTCCTGAACTTCCCTGATCTCTGGGACCCTGGCCTCCAGTTCTGTGGTACGCTCCTCCACGTGGGCTAGATCTCCGCGGAGCTCCTTAACTGCCTTCTGAACTTTAAATTCAAATGCTGACTTTAGTTTCACATAGAGTTCATCTTTATCTTGTTTGGTGGATTGTACCGGGGCCGGGATCTCTTCAGTTTCTGATTCCCACTCGCCCTGTGCTCCGGCGCCCTCTTGGGTTATTTGAGACTGTCCACGTTGTCGATGGAAGAAGTCGGATGTGCCATTGCGGAGCGGGGTTCCTTTAACCTTAGAAGCTACGATCCTGAGGCGCAGGCGCGAAGCCAGGGTGAATGGAAGCATAGGGCTCTAGCTCCCTTCACACCGGCAAGAATTTTGAATAACAGTGGCACTAAAAATCAACACAAAACCCTCCCGTGAACAGATATACCCGGCAGAACATCTCGGGATGCCAACCAAGGCGAAATCCAAACAAAAGGACCACTCGGTCAAGACATATTTCAATAAAAGCACCCCAGAGGCAGCAGGAGGTTCCGTCTCACCCACACCTACCATGCAGTCGGACTCGGACAGCGAGAGACTGGCCCCGCAAGCGGATGACCAGGAACTGGTCAGAAGAAAAGATCTCCGTGAATTTTGTGGGGAAATTAAGCACTTCTTCCGCAGGGAACTGTGGAACTTAAGAAAGGACCTGGAGGGGGTGGCCGAGCGGACCGGGGCCCTAGAAACAAAAATGGACGCTAACACGAGGGCCCTGCAAGAAACAAATAAAACAGTCTCCCAATTGGAGAATAAGGTCTGCGAGATTGCTGATAACCAAGAAGATACCGAGAAACGGACCGCAGGAACAATATACGTATAAGAGGGTCCCAGAGACCATCAATGACCCAGAGGAATTTATGCAAAGGTGACTGGAGCACCTGCTCCCTGATAAGTCTGGGCAAGACCTACACCTAGACCGCTGCCATAGAGCGATTCGCTCAAAGCCACAAGCAGGGGACCCCCCACGAGACATCATAGTACGTTTCCACTATTACCGCATAAAAGACTCCATCTGCCAGATTGCAAGAGAGGCGAGGCCCTTGGAGTTTGAGGGGTTCAAACTCCAGATTTATCAGGATCTTTCGCCTGCCACCCTTGCCAGACGCAGAAATCTGGGCCTAATCACGAAGATCTTACAAGAAAAAGGGGTCAAATACCGTTGGCTGTTCCCATTTGCCCTCCTTGTAATATAAAATGGGGTAGCAAACACTCTAAAGAAGGCAGAAGATGGCGACGCTTTCCTGAAAAAGCTGGGTCTGCTGCAAAGGGCGCCTAGCCCTGGTCCCTCCCAACCTCCTCACCTTCATCCGGAGCCTGATTCAGCGCTGGAGCCATCCTGGAACAGAGTGGGGACCTCCGTAGCTGCTGACCAGTGAAAAGCCGAGTTCTCCTTCAGCAGCCAAGTTCACTCAGGCAGTTAAAGGAGACATTCCCCATTTCCCCTCCTCAGAACGCACGGCCGCCAGTAGGAGTTTTTTTGCATTGCCCCCCCCCCTCTGATGGTCACCTTCAGGTACTGCAGGCCATAATAGAAGAAGGCAGCCATCTTCGGAGCCGTGTGGCGGGAACCCAGGCTGTGGGCGCGAATGCAGTGGAGGCGGCGCCGCAGCGAGGGGGACGGCTGCGCGTCATGCCTGTGACGTTTCCCGAGCGCCTTCCGTCTGACCCCGTGACCCCTGCGACAGCGGAACTTCTGGTTCCGCGCACCCTAGGACCGTGCTTATCCGGATCAGCAGGCGGCGGCTTACATCGATCCGTCAAGAGGGCTACAACCTTAGCCATCGGTTCCACAGGGAGGGGGAATCGAGGGATGGACCAGCCGGAGGGCTTCACAGTTATAGTAACCGGGCCTATGGGGTTTAGAAAAGGAGAGGCGGCCGGCTTGACTTGTTACTCTGCCCCTCCGGGGACTCCACAAGTACTAACCAGATGGTCCAAGTATAGCAGGCGGAAGGAGACTTGTCGGCGGCCACACTAATATCTGGGTATAAAGGGATATCTGGCGGGAGGGGGGAGGGGGGAATTGCTTACATTGACCATCCCCCATTTGAAAGGTTCAAAATGTTTGTTTAAGGTAGTATGGTCACTATTAGAGATGCCTATCATTGTTACACTAAGTTGATTGCTGTCTAGTTTAGGAGATAGCCAAATGTTATGTCTCACGGTTTTTCTGCCTCCTCAGCAAGCGGCGGGACTGGGAGCTCAGAGATACTCACGATGGGGTCCGGCTCGCGCACACCTCTACCCGGCAGTGGCACGAACCCTGACTCGCCCTGCCCTCGCCGACGGGCACGGACGAGGAAGGGGATGGAGAATATAGCAAGGCAGGGGGAGGTGCAGCGATGGATACGGAAGAAACCATCCGGTCGGCGGGAGGTCTCCGGGCGTCCAGCCATGACTGCTCAGCTAAAGTTAAGTTAATTCAAAGTTGCCCGGGTTTGTTATGGTGCACTTCATCCACACTGTGCCACTATTTATCCTACGCCAAATTGCCGGTGTGAACTACCCTGGTAGTTCGTCGGCACCTCGAGACGTGTCTCATGGAGCTAGTTCATGAGGACCGATCATCCCTACAGAGGACAGAACTAAAAATGCCTGGTAGCCCACCCCAGCGGTGCCAGGCAGCTGTCCAGTCCGTAGGGCAGAAGAGCCGGTTCTGGCTTACCCCAGACACGGCTCTTTACATTTTTCTTTTTCTTTTTGTGCGTTTCTATGCCTGCTCCCCATCCCGCCTCCCCATGTCATTTCCCCTCACCGGGGCGCGGGGCCCCTCCAGTAGGGGGTAACAGAGGCCCTCTCCGCACGGGATTTACAGTGTTCGCTCAGGTATCACCCACATATTAAGGGTCGAAACACACAAACACAGTATCATAACAGGACGCCGCTCCAACATACCGAAATGTAAATGGCTATAAATATTATATCTAATAATGTTAACGGTTTTAACAGTCCCATAAAAAGGAAAACTGCATTTACAGATTTTAAAGGAAAACAGTCCTCCTTCAGGAAACCCACTTTAGCACCAGTAGCTCACCTAAATATCTAGATAAATAATTCTCACAATTCTATCTAGCATCTGCTGTGGAAAAAAAGCGAGGGGTAGGCATTCTCTTCCATAATAGCATTCCCTTTACATTGGAGACACTCAGTAGAGACAGTGCAGGCAGATTTCTGATTGTCGTAGGAACAATTCACGAACAATCGATAACTCTGGCCTCACTGTACGCTCCCTGTGAGCAAAGCCATGACTTTCTCAGGGGTTTCTTTCAAAAACTAGACCAGGTAGCCAAAGGCCACATTATCCTAGCAGGAGACTTTAATCTTACGCTGAATCCGAAGCTAGATAGGACCGGCATACCTAAGAGTGGTCGGAGGAAGGTTCTAGAAGCTTTAAAGACGGGGCTCAAGAAAAATCAGTTAACTGATATGTAACGGGTATTCCCCCACCCAATCGCAGATATAGTGTGGGTGCGGGGAACTTAGTGTTACCAGGTGTGGTGCTTTACCTGCTTGGCTCACAGGAGGGCTGAGCTTCCGCCACGGGAAACCTGGGGCAATTATATTAGGAGTAACCATGTACTCAGTGCAGCGCCTCCACCTGCGACGGTTCCTAGCAGAGCAGGAATTGTTCCTCGCAGGACACATACAAATAATCAGTACACCATAGGTATGATAACCAACACCTTTACTTAAGAGCATATGAAACCTATAACATCAACATATTATAACATCCCCACACAGTGCCCACAGCCCAACCCCTTTGTCCCGTGGTCAGCGCTGCCACTATGTGTTATGAGAATGTTAGGATTTGTTGGTGCACATAGGAAGATACCTGCCGAGCGCTCCTGCACTCGGGCCTGCAAGCACTTCGAAAAGGATCTGCCGCTCGGTGACTCCGTCTGATCCTGTGGTTCCTTGCCCGGGGTCCGCCGGGCGATCCCACCCTGGAGATAGTCTCTGTGGGCACAGACTTGAGCCCAAGTCTCTTCACGGGGAGCGCAGCGTCCGCTGTGTCCCTATCTAACACTAGTACTACTGTGACAGGGTCCCTAACCTAGGGCCTGTCCCTGTAGCACCACAAACTGGGGAGTGAGGACCTACCTGGGACCTAAGGGGTTAATGGCCTATCCCGTTCCCCTAGCTCTTCCCGGTCCTGACTCTAACTACTACCTAGCACCTGCAGCAACGCACTGCCACCTACTTGGTACTTACAGCAACCGTGCTGCACAACCACACGATGCCTTCTTGTCAGACCTCACAGCACTGACAGCCGTGACCCTGACAAGATAGCATATACACACACCTAGGGCAGAATCCCTAGCCTGGGGCCGTCCCTTATCAATTACCCACTAGCCTGGTGGGGAGTTGGGGCCTACCTGGGATATAGGGGACCTTACCTGGTGCAGGAGCTTCACTTGCTCCATACACCCTTCCTTCCCCTTCCTGCTCCCAGCTCCAACTGACTAGCGTGGGCTCAGCGCGCGAAATGTATCCTTTCCTCTCTCTGTGCAGGGAGATCCTAGGTCCTATTGGCTCCCTGGCATCACGTGGGGTGTGCAGAGGCTCATGGGACTCGTAGTCCCTACTTAGAGCCTTCCCTAGTAGGCTAGGGTTTCGCGGGCTCCTCCCTGCGCATGCGCGAGCTGTTTGGGGTCCTCCCGGCGCCTGGCTCTCACTGCGCATGCGCAAGCTAATGCGCAATGGCGGCGCCCTGTACCGCGAGCCGCCGGGACCTCGGCAACGCGACCGCGGCCCTAACAACGGGCTGCGCGCGTCCCCGGCAACCGGCCGCTTCAGGGAACAGCGCGCTGCTCGCGCACATGCCCCCACACCTCCCCGCGAACGGCCGCAGCGAGGGAGAGCAGGTGGGGTGTCCGCAATGACAAAGGAGACCTGGCTACAGATATATGGAGGGAGTTACACCCCACAGAGAAAAACTACACCTTCTATTCCCATCCCCATGACGCATATAGCAGAATCGACTATTTCTTCATCTCTAGTAGACTGGTCCCCATGGTCTCCTATGCAGGGATCCATGATATTTCATGGTCTGACCATGCACCAATAGAGCTAAGGTGCACTCAAATTCGTTCTGATAGACCTGGCGCAAACTGGAAACTTAATGAGTCACTCTTAAAAATCCCAGATATATGTGGCGCAGTGAGTGAGGAAATAAACCAATTCTTTAGTATAAATTATAGTTCGGTAAAATCATACTTTACCCTCTGGGAGGCCCATTAGGCAACCATAAAGGGTACGCTAATTGGCATAGCAGCCCGCAGAAAAAGAGAAAGAAACAATAAAATTGTGGTATTCCAAACCAAATTACACGCCCTCACGACAAGACACAAAAAACAAACTGACCGCCAGATTTTAGCTGAGATAAAGAACACCAAAATTGAACTTAATCTACTGATGGCCACGCAGGCAGACAAATCCTTGAGTTGGTCAAAAAGGAAATACTATGAAAAGGCAAACAGGCCAGATACCATGCTAGCACGCAAATTAAAAGCCAAACAATCAAATTATAACATACAGGCGATCCGCTTAAAAACTGGAGCCTCTACATCAGGGGTGGGGAACGTCCGGCCCGCGGGCCGTATACGGCCCGCCAACTGTTTTGGTCCGGCCCGCGTGAGTCAGGGGGCCGTTTGCGCGCTCGCAAGAAAGGAGGGGAAAAGAAAAAAAAAACTTCCCCTTTCCTGATTGGCTGCCTCGTGTTGGCATATTGCCAAGAGTTTTTTTTTTTTTTTTTGCCAAGACCACCTTCCCCCTACGGAGCACGTCCACAGAAGAGCGAGTCTGCGGAGGAAGAAACTTGAATTTTGAATCTCAACACCGGGCAGCAGTTGCGGAGGTGGGCACCTGCTACGATCCCCTCCTGCTCCGATCACCCCCCTCCCCCCCTGCGCACATCCACGGACCTCCTCCGATCCCCCCCTGCTCAGAATCCCCCCCCCCCCTGCTCAGCATCCCCCCCCTGCTCAGAATCCCCCCCTGCTCAGAATCCCCCCCCTGCTCAGAATCCCCCCCCCTGGTCAGAATCCCCCCCCCTGGTCAGAATCCCCCCCCTGCTCAGAATCCCCCCCCTGCTCAGAATCCCCCCCCCCTGGTCAGAATCCCCCCCCCCTGGTCAGAATCCCCCCCCCCTGCTCAGAATCCCCCCCATGTCAGAATCCCCCCCGCTCAGAATCCCCCACCCTGCTCAGAATCCCCCCCCCTGCTCAGAATACCCCACCCCCCTGCTCAGAATCCCCTCCCTGCTCAGAATACCCCCCCATGCTCAGAATACCCCCCCTGCTCCCGCGCACTTACACGGTACTCCTCCACACACCACACACTGGGCAGCAGTTGTGGAGGAGGGCACATGCTCCGATCCCCCCCTGCTCAGAATCCCCCCCCCGCGCACTTACATGGTCCTCCTCCGATCCCCCCCTGCTCAGAATCCCCTCCTGCTCAGAATCCACCCCCCCTGCTCAGAATCCCCCCCCCTGCTCAGAATCCCCCCCGCTGCTCAGAATCCCCCCCTGCTCAGAATCCCCCCTGCTCAGAATCCCCCCCTGCTCAGAATCCCCCCTGCTCAGAATCCCCCCTGCTCAGAATCCCCCCCCTGCTCAGAATCCCCCCCTGCTCAGAATCCCCCCTGCTCAGAATCCCCCCCCTGCTCAGAATCTCCCCCCCCTTCTCAGAATCCCCCCCCCTTGCTCAGAATCCCCCCCCCTTGCTCAGAATCCCCCCCCCTGCTCAGAATCCCCCCCGCTCAGAATCCCCCCCCCCTGCGCACTTACACGGTCCTCCTTCGATCCCCCCCGCTCTGATTCCCCCCCATGCGCCCGTCCACGGACCCCGCCCCGCGCACTTACACGGTCCTCCTCCACACACAGGCTGCGTCCTCGCTAGCGCTGAGCATGCGGCGCTTGGCGAGGTGACTTGCATATATATATATGCGAGCTCACGCGATGCGTAGGCACGGGCACACACGCTCATCGGCGCTTAAACAAATTTTAGGCGGGGGGACGCTGCAGGGGAAGCAAGAAAGTTTTTAAAAAAATTGTTTACTTAAGCGCCGGTGAGCGTGTGTGCCCGCCGCATATGCGCGCATCGCGTGAGCGGGGACTTGCATATATATATGTCACTTCTTGCAGCTGATTGTCATTCTTGTTTAGTGTGTGTGATTGGGTGTGTGATAAGGTGTGGGGGTGATTGGGTGTGGGGGTGATTGGGTGTGGGTGTGATTGGGTGTGGGGGTGATTGTGTGTGGGGGTGATTGTGTGTGGGGGTGATATTGGGTGGGTGAGTGTGTGATTTTGTGAGTGGGTGATTGTGTGGGTGGGTGAGTGAGTGATTGTGTGGGTGGGTGATTGTGTGGGTGGGTGATTTTGTGGGTGAGTGTGGGTGATTTAGTGTGTGTGGGTGAGGGTGTGTGGGTGATTGTGTGTGTGGGTGAGTGTGTGTGTGGGTGATTTAGTGTGTGTGGGTGAGGGTGTGTGTTTGGGTGGGTGATTGTGTGTGGGTGAGTGTGTGTGTGGGTGATTTTGTGTGTGATTGTGTGTGTGTGTGATTTCCCCGAACCTCCCCCCACTCAGGTGTGTGTCTGGTGTGTCTGAATGAGAGAGAGTGGGTCTGACAGTCTGAGAGAGAGTGAGTCTGAGAGAGAGAGTGAGTCTGAGAGAGAGAGTGAGTCTGAGAGAGAGAGTGGGTCTGAGAGAGAGAGAGAGTGGGTCTGAGAGAGAATGAGAGTCTGAGAGAGAGTGAGAGTCTGAGAGAGAGAGTGAGAGTCTGAGAGAGAGAGTGAGAGTCTGAGAGAGAGAGTGAGAGTCTGAGAGAGAGAGTGAGAGTCTGAGAGAGAGAGTGAGAGTCTGAGAGAGAGAGTGAGAGTCTGAGAGAGAGAGTGAGTCTGAGAGAGAGTGAGAGTCTGAGAGAGAGTGAGAGTCTGAGAGAGAGAGAGTCTGAGTGAGAGTCTGAGAGAGAGTAAAAGTCTGAGAGAGAGTGAGAGTCTGAGAGAGAGAGTGAGAGTCTGAGAGAGAGTCAGAGAGAGTCAGAGAGAGAGTGGGTCTGAGAGTCTGAGAGCGACAGTGGGTCTGAGAGTCAGAGAGAGAGTGGGTCTGAGAGAGAGTGAGTCTGAGAGAGAGTGAGAGTCTGAGAGAAAGAGAGTCTGAGAGAGAGAGAGTCTGAGAGAGAGTGGGTCTGAGAGAGAGTGGGTCTGAGAGAGAGTGAGTCTGAGAGAGAGAGTGAGAGTCTGAGAGAGAGAGTGAGAGTCTGAGAGAGAGAGTGAGAGTCAGAGAGAGAGAGTGTGGGTCTGAGCGTCTGAGAGAGAGTGAGAGTCTGAGAGAGAGTCTGAGAGAGAGAGAGTCAGAGAGAGAGTGGGTCTGAGAGTCAGAGAGAGAGTGGGTCTGAGAGTCAGAGAGAGAGTGGGTCTGAGAGTCAGAGAGAGAGTGGGTCTGAGAGTCAGAGAGAGAGAGTGGGTCTGAGAGAGAGAGTGAGTCTGAGAGTGAGTGAGTCTGAGAGAGAGAGAGTCTGAGAGAGAGTGGGTCTGAGAGAGAGTGAGTCTGAGAGAGAGTGAGAGTCTGAGAGAGAGAGTGAGAGTCAGAGAGAGAGAGAGTGGGTCTGAGAGTCTGAGAGAGAGTGTGTCTGAGAGAGAGAGTGAGTGTGAGAGAGAGTGGGTCTGAGAGTCTGAGAGAGAGAGTGGGAGTCTGAGAGAGAGAGTGAGAGTCTGAGAGAGAGAGAGAGTGGATCTGAGAGTCTGAGAGAGAGTGGGTCTGAGAGAGAGTGTGAGTCTGAGAGAGTGAAAGTCTGAGAGAGAGAGAGAGAGAGTGGGTCTGAGAGTGAGAGAGAGTGTGTCTGAGAGAGAGAGAGTGGGTCTGAGAGTCTGAGAGTGTGTCTGAGAGAGAGAGTATGTCTGAGAGAGAGAGTATGTCTGAGAGAGAGTGTCTGAGAGTCTGAGAGAGAGAGTAGGTCTGAGAGAGAGAGTCTGGGAGAGAGTGAGTCTGAGAGTCTGAGAGAGAGAGCGAGTGTATGTCTGAGAGACTAAGAGAGAGAGTGGGTCTGAGAGAGTGAGTCTGAGAGAGAGAGAGTGGGTCTGAGAGTCTGAGAGAGAGAGAGTGGGTCTGAGCGTCAGAGAGAGAGAGAGAGAGTGGGTTTGAGAGAGAGAGTGAGAGTCCGAGAGAGAGAGTGAGAGTCTGAGAGAGAGAGAGTGGGTCTGAGAGTCTGAGAGAGAGTGTGTCTGAGAGAGAGAGTGGGTCTGAGAGTCTGAGAGAGTGGGTCAGAGAGAGAGAGAGAGTGGGTCAGAGAGAGAGAGTGGGTCTGAGAGTCTGAGAGAGAGAGTGGGTCTGAGAGTCTGAGAGAGAGAGTGGGTCTGAGAGAGAGGGAGTGGGTCTGAGAGAGAGTGGGTCTGAGAGAGAGAGTGGGTCTGAGAGTCTGAGAGAGAGTGGGTCTGAGAGAGAGAGAGAGAGAGAGTGGGTCTGAGAGTCTGAGAGAGTGGTTCAGAGAGTCTGAGAGAGAGTGGGTCTGAGAGTCTGAGAGAGAGAGAGAGAGTCTGAGAGTGAGAGAGTGGGTCTGAGAGAGAGAGGGGGTCTGAGAGAGAGAGTGAGAGTCTGAGAGAGAGTGAGAGTCTGAGAGAGAGAGAGTCTGAGTGAGAGTCTGAGAGAGAGTAAAAGTCTGAGAGAGAGTGAGAGTCTGAGAGAGAGTGAGAGTCTGAGAGAAAGAGAGTCTGAGAGAGAGAGAGTCTGAGAGAGAGTGGGTCTGAGAGAGAGTGGGTCTGAGAGAGAGTGAGTCTGAGAGAGAGAGTGAGAGTCTGAGAGAGAGAGCGAGAGTCAGAGAGAGAGAGAGTGTGGGTCTGAGAGTCTGAGAGAGAGTGAGAGTCTGAGAGAGAGTCTGAGAGAGAGAGAGTCAGAGAGAGAGTGGGTCTGAGAGTCAGAGAGAGAGTGGGTCTGAGAGTCAGAGAGAGAGTGGATCTGAGAGTCAGAGAGAGAGTGGGTCTGAGAGTCAGAGAGAGAGAGTGGGTCTGAGAGAGAGAGTGAGTCTGAGAGTGAGTGAGAGTCTGAGAGAAAGAGAGTCTGAGAGAAAGAGAGTCTGAGAGAGAGAGAGTCTGAGAGAGAGTGGGTCTGAGAGAGAGTGAGTCTGAGAGAGAGAGTGAGAGTCTGAGAGAGAGAGTGAGAGTCTGAGAGAGAGAGTGAGAGTCAGAGAGAGAGAGAGAGAGTGGGTCTGAGAGTCTGAGAGAGAGTGTGTCTGAGAGAGAGAGTGAGTGTGAGAGAGAGTGGGTCTGAGAGTCTGAGAGAGAGAGTGGGAGTCTGAGAGAGAGTGAGAGTCTGAGAGAGAGAGAGAGTGGGTCTGAGAGTCTGACAGAGAGTGGGTCTGAGAGAGAGTGTGAGTCTGAGAGTGAAAGTCTGAGAGAGAGAGAGAGTGGGTCTGAGAGTGAGAGAGAGTGTGTCTGAGAGAGAGAGAGTGGGTCTGAGAGTCTGAGAGAGAGAGTATGTCTGAGAGAGAGAGTATGTCTGAGAGAGAGAGTCTGAGAGAGAGTGTCTGAGAGTCTGAGAGAGAGAGTAGGTCTGAGAGTCTGAGAGAGAGAGTCTGAGAGAGAGTGAGTCTGAGAGTCTGAGAGAGAGAGAGCGAGTGTATGTCTGAGAGTCTAAGAGAGAGAGTGGGTCTGAGAGAGAGTGAGTCTGAGAGAGAGAGAGTGGGTCTGAGAGTCTGAGAGAGAGAGAGTGGGTCTGAGAGTCAGAGAGAGAGAGAGTGGGTTTGAGAGAGAGAGTGAGAGTCCGAGAGGGAGAGTGAGAGTCTGAGAGAGAGAGAGTGGGTCTGAGAGTCTGAGAGAGAGTGTGTCTGAGAGAGAGAGTGGGTCTGAGAGTCTGAGAGAGTGGGTCAGAGAGAGAGAGTGGGTCAGAGAGAGAGAGTGGGTCTGAGAGTCTGAGAGAGAGAGTGGGTCTGAGAGTCTGAGAGAGAGAGAGTGGGTCTGAGAGAGAGTGGGTCTGAGAGAGAGAGTGGGTCTGAGAGTCTGAGAGAGAGTGGGTCTGAGAGAGAGAGTGGGTCTGAGAGTCTGAGAGAGTGGTTCTGAGAGTCTGAGAGAGAGTGGGTCTGAGAGTCTGAGAGAGAGAGAGAGAGAGTCTGAGAGTGAGAGAGTGGGTCTGAGAGAGAGAGAGGGGGTCTGAGAGTCTGAGAGAGAGAGTGGGTCTGAGAGTCTGAGAGAGAGTGGGTCTGAGAGAGAGAGTGGGTCTGAGAGAGAGAGTGGGTCTGAGAGAGAGAGAGTGGGTCTGAGAGAGAGAGAGTGGGTCTGAGAGAGAGAGTGGGTCTGAGAGAGAGTGGGTCTGAGAGTCAGAGAGAGAGAGTGGGTCTGAGAGAGAGAGAGTCTGAGAGAGAGAGTGGGTCTGAGAGTCTGAGAGAGAGAGAGTGGGTCTGAGAGAGAGAGAGTGGGTCTGAGAGTGAGAGAGAGAGTGAGTGGGTCTGAGAGTCTGAGAGAGAGAGTGGGTCTGAGAGAGAGAGTCTGAGAGAGAGAGAGAGTGGGTCTGAGAGTCTGAGAGAGAGAGTGGGTCTGAGAGAGAGTGGGACTGAGAGTCAGAGAGAGAGTGGGTCTGAGAGTCTGAGAGAGAGAGTGGGTCTGAGAGTCTGATTTCCCTCCCCCCTGCCCGATTTCTGTGTGTGTGTGTGTGCGTGCGCGCGTGTGCATGTGCGTGCGCACAGACACCAACCCGCAGTCAGTCATAGTCACCCACCACCCAAGAGTCAGTCAGTCACCCAAAGAGAAGCAGTTCCAGCCATCACATTAGTGGTGAGTTCATGAAATGTTTGACCAAATATAGCCGGTTAATTTTTAAATTGATAATTTTGTATGGCCCTCGAATCTACTATATATTTCTGAAAGCACTGTATGTCTGCGTCCCTAGCGGCAATCTCATTGGTCCCTTGGTCTGCCCGCCCCCGCACCTCTCATTGGCCTGAGGCAGAGTGACGGGCAAAAACACACACACACACACACCCCCTCACACCCCCCCCCCTCACACACACACACACACCCTCACTCTCCCCCGTCAGTTGGACCGCAGCTCACCTTCCACACACCCCCCCCCTCCTCTCCCGGTGCCCCTCACTCTCTCCCCCCACCTCACCCAAATCCCCACGCTCCGCAACATCCCCAGCCGCACCATCACCCTCACCGTGCGCCGCGGCCCTCCTGCTCAGCAGCAAACTCCAGGCTCCTCCCCCCTCGCGGCGCGGCCCGGCCTCCTGCTCTCCCCCTCACGTGCGCCGCTACCGGAGAGAGGAAGCGCGAGCCGGGCCTCCTGCTCTCCCCCTCACGTGCGCCGCTACTGGAGAGGGGAAGCGCGGGCCGGGCCTCCTGCTCTCCCCCTCACGTGCGCCGCTACCGGAGAGGGGAAGCGCGGCGCGGGACTCCCCCTCACGTGCGCCGCTACCGGAGAGGGGAAGTGCGGCGCGGGACTCCCCCTCACGTGCGCCGCTACCGGAGAGGGGAAGCGCGGCGCGGGACTCCCCCTCACGTGCGCCGCTACCGGAGAGGGGAAGCGCGGCGCGGGACTCCCCCTCACGTGCGTCGGCTCCCGGATGGAGGGGAAGCGCGGCGCGAGACTCCCCATCACGTGCGCCGGCTCCCGGACGGAGGGGAAGCGCGGCGCGGGTCTCCTGCCACTCTTGCCCCCCCCCCAGCTTCCCGAACTCACCTCCTGCCCCAGCCAGATGCCACGGGGTCAAGGTAAGTCACCCACCGTCTCCCACCCACGCACTGTCACCCACCCAGTCACCCACACACCCACCCAGTCACTTTCACCCAGTCACCCACTCACTCAGTCACCCACCCACCCACTCACTTAGTCACCCAAAAACTCACTCAGTCAAGTCAGTCACCCACCCACCCAGTCACCCACCCAGTCACCCACCCACACACCCACCCAGTCACTTTCACCCAGTCACCAACCCACCCACTCAGTCACCCACCCACCCAGTCACCCACCCAGTCACCCACCCACCCACCCAGTCACCCACCCACTCAGTCAACTCAGTCACCCACCCACTCACCCACCCACTCAGTCACCCACCCAGTCACTCAGTCACCCACCCAGTCACTCAGTCACCCACCCAGTAACTCAGTCACCCACCCATTCAGTCAGTCAGTCACCCACTCACCCACCCAGTCACCCACTCACCCACCCAGTCAGTCACCCACTCACCCACCCAGTCAGTCACCCACTCACCATCCAGTCAGTCACCCACTCACCCACCCACCCAGTCAGTCACCCACTCACCACCCAGTCAGTCACCCACTCACCCACCCAGTCAGTCACCCACTCACCCACCCAGTCAGTCACCCACTCACCCACCCAGTCAGTCATCCACTCACCCACCCAGTCAGTCACCCACTCATCCACCCAGTCAGTCACCCACTCACCCACCCAGTCAGTCACCCACTCACCCACCTACTCACCCACTCACCCACCCAGTCAGTCACCCACTCACCCACCCAGTCAGTCACCCACTCACCCACCCAGTCAGTCACCCACTCACCCACCCAGTCAGTCACCCAGTCAGTCACCCACTCACCCACCCAGTCAGTCTCCCACTCACCCACCCAGTCAGTCTCCCACTCACCCACCCAGTCAGTCTCCCACTCACCCACCCATTCAGTCTCACACTCACCCACCCATTCAGTCTCACACTCACCCACCCAGTCAGTCTCCCACTCACCCACCCACTCAGTCTCCCACTCACCCACCCACCCAGTCAGTCTCCCACCCAGTCAGTCTCCCACCCAGTCAGTCTCCCACCCACTCTCCCATTCAGTTTCCCACTCACCCACCCATTCAGTTTCCCACTCACCCACCCATTCAGTTTCCCACTCACCCACCCATTTAGTTTCCCACTCACCCACCCATTCAGTTTCCCACTCAACCACCCATTCAGTTTCCCACTCAACCACCCATTCAGTTTCCCACTCACCCACCCATTCAGTTTCCCACTCATCCACCCATTCAGTTTCCCACTCACCCACCCATTCAGTCTCCCACTCACCCACCCATTCAGTCTCCCACTCACCCACCCATTCAGTCTCCCACTCACCCACCCATTCAGTCTCACACTCACCCACCCATTCAGTCTCACACTCACCCACCCATTCAGTCTCACACTCACCCACCCATTCAGTCTCACACTCACCCACCCATTCAGTCTCACACTCACCCACCCAGTCTCACCCAAAACCACCCACCCACTCACTGACCCCACCCACTCACCGACCCCACCCACCCACTCACCGACCCCACCTACCCACTCACTGACCCACCCAGTCACCGACCCCAGTCACTGACCCACCCAAGCACCGACCCTGAAAAAGTCACCCAGTCACCGACCCACCCACCGACCCAAAGTCAGAAAAGTCACCCACCCACCCACCAACCCAGAGTCACCCACCCACCCACCGACCCAAAGTCAACCACCCACCGACCCAAAGTCATCCACCCCCCGACCCAACTCACCCACCCACCGACCCAACTCACCCACCCACCCACCCAACCACCGACCCAAAGTCACCCACCGACCCAAAGTCACACACCCACCGACCCAAAGTCAAACCGACCCAAAGTCACCCACCCACCCACTGACCCAAAGTCACCCACCCACCAACCCAAAGTCACCCACCCACCCACCGACCCAAAGTCACCCACCCACCGACCCAAAGTCACCCACCCACCGACCCAAAGTCACACACTCACCGACCCAAAGTCACCCACCCACCGACCCAAAGTCACCCACCCACCGACCCAAAGTCACCCACCCACCGACCCAAAGTCAAACCGACCCAAAGTCACCCACCCAGTCACCGACCCAAAGTCACCCACTCAGTCACCAACCCACCCACCCACTCAGTCAAGTGTCACCCACCCACACAGTCACCCACACACTCAGTCAACTCAGTCACCCACCTAGCTGTCAAGGGGGGGGGGGGAAGCCTAACCCTGTCGTATGCCCCCCCCCCTCCCCAAAATTACATCCCGGGCAACGCCGGGTCTCTCAGCTAGTGATTTTATAAATATCAAAATGGCCCTTGGCAGAAAAAAGGTTCCCCACCCCTGCTCTACATCCAACCCGAAAAGCATAGTGGAGGAATTTAAAACATTTGATGAAAATCTATATAATGGAGAGAAAGTGGCACATAATCCCAAAACCGCAAGGGCCGTAGAAGATTTTCTGGCAGGCTCCAATCTGACGGGGCTGAACGAGCTGGACAGAGAGGTATTGGAAGCAGAGTTCACATTAGAGGAACTATCCCAGGTCATCACTTACCTCAAGCCTTCAAAGGCCCCTGGCCCAGATGGCTTCTCAGGGCTGTATTATAAGAAGTTCATTAAGAACCTGGCCCCATGGCTGCTCCGAATATTTAACGCTGTTTTAGCGGGAGCCCCGTTCCCGGAGCCGATGCTTCAGGCGTCTATCTCAGTGATTTATAAAGCTGGAAAAGATCCGCAAGACTGCAAAAGTTATCGCCGAATCTCCCTCATTAATACTGATGTTAAAATCTACCCCAAACTAATAGCCAATAGATTGAGTCATATCGTGCCCAGACTTATACATCCAGATCAAGTCGGCTTTATTAAAGATAGACAAGCTGCGGATTACACCCGACGAATTATTGATCTGCTAGAGATAGCCAATAACAAGAAAATACAAGCTATGATGTTAAGTCTGGACGCAGAAAAAGCTTTTGAAAGGATTGACTGGCCTTACCTACAACAGACGCTTGGGGTCTTTGGCTTCGGGGATCGGGTGAGTGGCGCAATAATGGCGTTGTACTCGGGCCCCGCTGCTAGGTTCATCCACCAGGGCTTCCCATCAAATACATTCCAAATTAAAAGTGGCACACGTCAGGGGTGCCCAATATCTCCCCTTTTATTCGCCCTGTGTATGGAACCTTTCGCAGCGCAGATCCGTAACAACCCGGATATCTCAGGGATTACTATAGATTTGAAATCCCACAAGGTTGCCCTGTACGCTGACGACATCTTGCTTTTGATCTCCAAACCCCTTACCTCTCTGCCGAACCTATTTGACCTGTTGGAAAAATTTAATAAGATATCTGGATTTAAAATTAATCAAACCAAATCTGAGGCTCTGAATATCAGCCTCCCAAAAGAAACTGAACTTCAATTTCAATTGGCAACCAAAAAATATTACGTACCTAGGAGTCCATATCACTAAGGATTATAAAGGCATCTACGAAGCAAATTATCCCAAACTGATTCGAACCCTTAAAGATGATCTGAGAATGTGGATGCCATATAGGATCTCCTGGATCGGTAGGATACATAGTGTAAAGATGAATCTCCTCCCCCGTATCCTATACCTCTTTCAGACTCTACCAGTGCCACTAAGACTGAAGGAATTACTCTCACTTGAGTCTGAAATCTCCAACTTCATATGGGGGCGGAAAAAAACGAGAGTAAACAAGACTACCCGATCAGGAGGCTTAGCGGTACCTTGCCTGTTATCTTACTATAAAGCGGTGCAATTGTGTCAACTCACACAATGGCAGACCAACCTAGCATTGAAAAGATGGGTGGATCTGGAAAAATCGGTCTGCTCCCCAGTGGAGTTAGACAATCTGCTTTGGTTACCTAAAACAGCCATTAAATGGGCTGACCGGCCGCTTTCCTCGATGGTCAACTCATTGTCGATTTGGGAGGCCGCCAAATTTAAATATACCTTAACGTCCAAACACTCACTGATGTCCCCGTTGTGGGGCAACCCCGACTTTGCGCCAGGGCTCGCAGAAAACGCCTCAGGGATCTGGAAACAATATAGATATATTCGGCTCAGAGAGCTGGAGGGGATACCAAATAAAATTAAATAATTTGAACAAATCAGATCCGGGAACAATATCCCACATTCCGAATTTTTCCGATACCTTCAGATCAGGGCGTACTTTAACAAGAACTCGCCCTACCCGCCATTAACCACATTTGAAAAGCTCTGTCTGACAGAAACAGACACACGGGACTTACATCGCAGATATATGGAGAAATAGTTGGTTCTGGGAACGCACAACAACAGCAAAAGCTTACATATAGAGTTAGGTGGGAGACGGATCTGGGAGAGGTCCTGGAAGAGGAGGACTGGTCGGCCATACTAGAGGCGGCTGCCAAAAGCGCTATCTGTACGACTTTGAAGGAAAATGCATATAAAGTTTTGATGAGGTGGTACCTCACCCCACTGAAATTGTCAAGGTTTGTGCCAAGATACTCCCCGCTGTGTCCAGAACAGCGTGGAGAATCGGCCGACCTGTTGCACATGCTGTGGTCATGCCCTCGAATCTCACCTATTTGGGAAGAAATTAGAAATTGGATCCAGAGGATTTTTGACCTCACAATCCCCCCGGACCCGTGGCTGTTCCTTCTTAATAGGCCATGGCCGGGTCTCTCTAAAACTGGAAATAAATTAGTTGCACATTTCGCAACAGCAACGAGGTGTGAGATTGCAGCTATGTGGAAGCAACCTGATATCCCAAACATCCCCAGGATTCGAAATCGAATGTGGTACATATGCCAGATGGAAAAATTAACAGGTTTAGTTAATGACACTGGCGCCAAATACCTAAAAGTCTGGACGCCTTGGTTGGCACAGATAGATATCCCAGGGGTCGAGGTAGCCACAATCTGGCAATGATAGTTATGAATGCATTCTCACTCAAAGGACGAAAACACCGGCGTGGGCTGCCAGGCCACATACGGAGAAACAATATGATATAAGAGGCCCAACAGCCATCCCGACAGGGACGGATGGATGATACATACTGCGAACTGAACTCCAACCTCATTACAAAAGCAGGAGGTACCCGCGCCCCCGGGGACAACACCCGTCCCCCCCCCTATCCTTATTTTATTTTACCTACAAGCGCAAATACCCTACTGTACTGTATAATGTAAAGCTGGATATACATCAACGTTCATATTGCAAAGGTACTCAGGAGAGAACTTAGATATCGCACTGAAATGTTGTGTGAGATATTTATTTTATATGCACTGTGATACTACATGTACTTGTAACCCATATTCCCCCCCCCCCTAGACTCATCTGCTGTATCTAGGGTGCGTGAGGGCGGATTACATGCGTGTCGGTGGTGCATACCTGTGTGGAACAGGAGGGCCTGAGCTTCCCGCGTTGGTGTTGGGGAGACAGGACCAGGCTTCTGGGGTATTAGCCTCCAAATGTCTTAGTGGTGCAGCGCCTCCATCTCCTATAGCTCCCAGGGATATGGGAAAGGACCCGTATAGGAGAGTAACCCTGGTCCCAGGGTGGATGCTCCCGAATCACACAATAGTCTTTGGAAAAAGGGAAATGTCTCTCTTTATTGTCTATAGAAGGCACACAGCAGTCTGGCAGCATGCAGCTGCAACAACAACAACAGCAGTAGCAGTAGCAGCACACACAGAGATCCCAAGGAATACAGCCTTTCTCCTCTCCTCTCCTTTCCTCCAAGTAGGTTCTCCTCAGGATGGTCTGGGGGGGCCTTAATACCCCGATGCCCACCTCAGAGGATGCCCTCTGGGTGGGGGTAGAATTTCCTCTCATCCCTGCATCAGGGTGAGGGGCATTGTTCCACCGGAGCCTCAGCTCTTCACGCTCCAAACTCATACCCCAGACTCTGACTATACCTCCTCCAGCTCCTCGGGCAGTCAAGCCTGTACTACTGTCCTCCTCCAACTCCCAGGACAGAACAGAAGAACACATCACTTACAGGAGCTGGCTGCTAAATAGAGTCAGCCCCACCTCTCATGATGTCAGCAGCACCTCCCCTCTGTCTCATGCCTGCAGCAGAGTCCAGGGCCTACATCTATCAATCAAGGCAGGGCTTGAAGGGGGAATATCCCATGATTACTACTGGCGCCTGCCCTTAACAGGACTTACCACAGTAGGAGAAAGATATTCATAGCCCGTGCTGTTTACAGGGGGCTACACTCTCCCTCTGGTGGAATCCAATGGTCCCCACTTGGACCTAGCTTTAGCAGTACCATCCTGCAGTGAACAACCTGGGAAACAAACACAGATCACACATTGTTAGCTAAACATACGCTCATGAGGTAGTATAAGAACACGAGTACCGGTTACTCCCAACGTGGAGAACCTAATAGTAGTGTTTGGGATCTGGCTTTCTTACTCTTCTGCCATTGTGATCCGTAATGGTCACGAAGAAGGATTGTACTGAGCCATGATCCGGGCGATATATCACGCTGTGCATGTAGATAAACCTACCTATGCTCCAAATCCAAGCCAACTCACTTATTTTGTCCTCGTTATGGTAACCCCCCTGACCGAACTTGGTCCGAAGATATTCTTGCATGGCCTCCCTGAGCCAACTATCTCTGCTCTCTTCTATTTCCCTCATGATGGGCTCGGGCACATAAGGGTATTCATATCCGTGTGACTGCCTATAGCTAGCCACTATGGCTCTGTCGGCTCTACTCAGTTTAGTGAGTTTTCTGTGACCCGCCCTGCTTGGCAGTACCCAAAACACAGGCTCTTCCGGAGCAACTTCGTCATATAGTATACTGGGGCCTTTGGGCAGAATGAGTTTCTGTTCTATCTCCCGGTACCTATGATCTATCTCATCCTCCACCTCCTGTTGAGTGAAGACACCTGCCGCCCACCAATAGTCAACAATATTATTCTTAATAAGCAGGAACCACGTACGGTCCATCCCCTCGTGGTACCCGGTGAACAGGGGTGCCCACCACTTGTCACGGTGCTCGTACTCTGTGGAATGGCTAGTGTGTTCTACCTCTGACTCTACCTGAGATGATACCCCGGACGTACCCGCGTCAGTAGATCGAGAGCAATCTCTCCTCCCTTTGGCATTGATATATCTGGTAGGGTTCATCTTGTGAACCACCTTACTGGTAGGCCCAGCCTCTGCTGGAGTGTGTGACCCACGGGCCCTCCCTCTAGCTGCAGGAGAAAACGGTACACGGTTAGGCACAGGTATAACACTGGAATACGGTATTTCACCATCAGACCCCTCATCGCTCAATTCTCAGTCCCGCAAATCCCTGGAGTATTTGGGGTACTTGCTTAGCTTATCCCCGCTAGGTCCCGGTGGCAACACTCGTGACGAGGCAGGGGCAGTGGCCGGGGCTATGGAGCTAGGGGCTGGGGCTGGGGGAATGTCCAATTCAATGTCCAGCAAGCGGGCAATACCGCGACCAAGGGACGCTTTCTTGGGGGCTCTCTCCGCCACACTTCGCGCTTCTCTAGATGGACCTCGGCTCCACAGGGTGGCCAGGGCTATCCTCCGTGAGGAGAACAGCTCTCCAGGGCCTCTCTTTCCGGTGGAACCGGAAATTACGTCATCAGCTGGGCCCGAAGAATCTCCATCCGCTCCGTGGTCACGCACCGGAAGTGCGTTGAGGACCGGCATGGGCGTTGGAGGAGCATCCGATTCATGGACGGACAAGTAGGCCGCAAGCCTCTCCTTCTCGTCCTCCGCAGTTGCGGCCTTCGCCTGGCGGGAGTAAGGGGGTGGTGGAGTCTCCTTACCGCTCCGCTGCCGCTTGGTGGCCTCTGGGTCCTCGGGGGTCGTCTCGATCCCAATCTCCGCCGCACTGGGAGTCACCACGGCCGTGGGACTGCGACGGGCCTCCGGCCGCACCAGCGCTCGTTGTCGGACGGTGTCCGAACTCGTCTGCTCCTCCTTGATACCGCTGGGGTGGTTCGTCGGTAGGCGCATCGCCACCGATGGTACGCCAACCTCTTCCTCCGAGGATATCACTATCGGATCCTCCGCTAGGGAGTCACCGGGTCCTTCTGCGATACAACCAGTGGGTATAGGTACGAAGCTGGCGTGCTCCGGTACCTCCACTGCGGTCGCGCTCTTCTCCGTCGACTGCTCTCTTGGCTCTGAAGCCGGCTGGGCCTGGGTTCTTCAAGCTTGAGTGTAACGGGGAACCAGGACCGTTTTGTCTTTACTTTCCGCCACGTCCGCTAGTGTTCCCGGAGACGCACCCCGTGGGGTCTCAATCAGTGGCCATGGCTCATTAAGCCACAGGTAGAATGTGCCACACTGAGGGCATCGTGCCTTAGTGCTGGGTACCGCGCCGGGTATCCCGCAGTGGATGCACAGGCACCTGAGGTATTCTTGCTCCGCCACCTCTACTACCAGTAAGCCTCCTGGTAGTTGGTAGATTGTAGTGCTCATCTCGGACAAGGTTAGCTCAGGGGTTGAACAGTTCAGTGTTTCAGCTCCTTGCTCCTCGAATGCCAGGCAGAAGTGAAGCTCCTCGCTCTCGCTTCCGGTCCCTCCCTTTGCTGGGGAGGACGCTCCTGATTGGCTCTCCTTGTGCCCCCTCCCTCTGGTGGAATCCAGAGGCGGGGCTTTCTTTCCTTCAGTGTGACATGGCCGGGTTTGTTGGCCAGTCACAGCACAGATGGGTGGGCTTTCGCGCCGCTCCGCTCCTCTTGCAGGGAATCTGGGTTTGGCGCCAAACCCCTGCACATTTCCCTCCACATTTCTCGTACAGTTCTTTTGCACGATTCTCGTGCGTGCTCCAGGATTGGCGGGAAACGCCATTTTAAATCGGCTGCTAACTGCTGGGCCGCTGATGGTGCGTGTGTCGCCATTTTAGATTGTCCTTTGCTCCGCGGAGCACATGTAGTGATGGCCGCCATCTTCGATGCGCCCACCACATGTAACTGTGTACTATCCTCAGTGTCTATGGTGTATCTCGTACCTAGACACTGACGACTGACCTCCACTCGCTCCTTAACACTCCCTGATGCTATCTGCACACTCTTGTCTGTATCTCACTAGGATGAGGTGGCTTGTCCCAGGCTAAGCGGAACTCCTTCTCGTGCACGGTGCTCGGTGACTATTCCGACAAGTGCTCTGTGTGGCGTGTTATGTGGGTGATAGCTAGAGTACCGGGCATCTCCCTAGGTACGGGCGTCCGTACTTTTGGCCACTCATAGTGCGGGCCCTGGGCCATGATCCCTGGACTAGTTAACAGGCTGACCCCCCCAGTTGCCTCACACTACCTGCCTCAAGGGACTAGGACAGCTACACTGGCGACACACTTTATTCGAGCTCGGCTGTATTGAGGTTTGTGACTGTTTTCTGCTCGAGTGCATTGGGTTATTTTCCAGGCAGGGATTGAAGCATTTTATTCCCGCTGGCTGCAATACTGCACAGTATATATATATATACTGCATTACAATTCATGAATTTATGCCATCTGGTAGACACGCGAAGCATTGCAGCCTATTAAATCCTAATCATTATCATTTAACAGATCAGCCGCCCGTCAGCCAGGCATGAACCCAGGCTGGGAAGGCAAACGCAACGGGGCTTGTCAGAGGTGAGGAGCGGCGCATTCCAGGTATCTGCCAGGTACATACTGGGTATTTGCTTGAATAAAGTGTGTCGGTGCAGTATAGCTACTCACCCCTCTCACGCCAACCGCTTAGGGCGCCCAGGGCGTACTGTGCGGGAGCGGCGATCCACGCTCCCCTGACTACCCCCGGTGTGCAATTGCGCCCTATCTCCCTCAGCACTTGACCGGAGAGTGCACATCACTCCTCCCGTCCCGCTTCGCTGTAAGCCTGGCCTGTTTGGGAACTCAGCAGCGCCTCCGAATGTAACCCATATTCCCCCCTCCCTAGACTCATCTGCTGTATCTAGGGTGCGTGAGGGCGGATTACATGCGTGTCGGTGGTGCATACCTGTGTGGAACAGGAGGGCCTGAGCTTCCCGCGTTGGTGTTGGGGAGACAGGACCAGGCTTCTGGGGTATTAGCCTCCAAATGTCTTAGTGGTGCAGCGCTTCCATCTCCTATAGCTCCCAGGGATATGGGAAAGGACCCGTATAGGAGAGTAACCCTGGTCCCATGGTGGATGCTCCCGAATCACACAATAGTCTTTGGAAAAAGGGCAATGTCTCTCTTTATTGTCTATAGAAGGCACACAGCAGTCTGGCAGCATGCAGCTGCAACAACAACAGCAGTAGCAGTAGCAGCACACACAGAGATCCCAAGGAATACAGCCTTTCTCCTCTCCTCTCCTTTCCTCCAAGTAGGTTCTCCTCAGGATTTTCTGGGGGGCCTTAATACCCCAATGCCCACCTCAGAGGATGCCCTCTTGGTGGGGGTAGAATTTCCCTCTCACCCCTGCATCAGGGTGATGGGCATTGTTCCACCGGATCCTCAGCTCTTCACGCTCCAAACTCATAGGCCAGACTCGGACTATACCTCCTCCAGCTCCTCGGGCAGTCAAAAAAAGGTGAAAAAATAGGTGCGCAACTACAATCAATACAAAAGTGAAGTGATTAAGTGATGTAATAAAAAGTGACCTTATAATAACGTTGATAATAAGGAGCGTCTGCAGCTGTGGCACCAGGGATGGCTCAGGTACCCCCTAATACAACAGACAGAAATACAAAAAACACAGCGCACAACGCTCATAGTGTATTAAAAATTATAATATAAACCAAACAAGTGAGGTAAGTATTAGGCTTACATTAAGACAAATAAAACGGGCATTTCAGGGTTAATGTTACCCAAGCACCATACAGGACGCCAGTGAGGATGTCGTAGCTCTCTCCGTCTCAATCCCTCAGCCTCAGGATAGGGCCTGGATGGTCTCCAGTCAGGTAACAGACAGTTCAGCCAAATCGCAGTGCAGATCAGTGATGTCTGTTAGTGTACAAGTCTCTGCAGCAGCGGAGCACACGCTGTTTGGTCTCTGATCCGGCGCTTCCGGGTCCGTGACGTCAGCGACAGCATGGCAGCGGCAGCGACAGCACGTCGCGATCTTACAGAGCACCGGGCCGGTTCTCAGAGAGTGGTGAAAAGTCCAGGGTTCGCCAAAAGTCTTATTCCAATGCGTTTCGAAACCACAGGGGTCTCTTCATCAGGGAATATTGACTCTAAATCACTATAGCATTTAAATATCCCACGGAAAAGGAAATGTATCTAAGGGCGCCTGAAATAACAATTAATACAAAAAGGATATATGAAAACCAAGCCTGTTGGCTGATGGGACGTAGCTCTTCACGATGTGCTTTAAAAGAAAGAAAAAGCACAACACATAGCGTAATACTGTAAATGATCAGACAAACAACATTTAATATACTAAATGACTTGCCTAGGCGCCACAGCTGTCTAATAAATTATAAAGTATAATTCAGTGAATAAAATAATGTTACCCGACAGGGTACTTCTCAAACCTTCCAGGGAAATATGCTCGGATTTCCCACAAGTACAGTCGTGATTGGTTGTGGAAAGTGAGCGACCCAGTCAGGAGAAACATATGTGAATAAAAAACATATATAAAAGACAAATTAATGTGCAGTATTGTGATTCATTATTAAATAAATGTGCATAGATCTTGGCTCTAGGGGAGAACCTACAACACAGTGAAGGGTAAGTTAGCTTATTTCAGATACTTATTAGACGATGAAATGATTTGTGAGGTTTTCTTTGTGTAGGACTTTTTCTCCCCTCTTGAACTTCCCTTCTGAGGGTTACTCCAGGAAAGGTGTAGCTCAATTTCCCATGGTATGCATGTAAAAGAGGAGCAGAAAAAACGGCCAATAGTATAGGTTGCAGAGAACTAAGTTTTATATGCAATAAAATCGTAGGACATGTACTCACATTCAGTACACTGATATCATGCACATAAAGGTTTCTTTTGCGCTGTGTGCGCCCGCTGTGATGTCTCCCTGTCCTCCTCTGTTCTTAGTGCTGCCGTCGCCAATGGCGTCTGACGTCACTTCCGGATGGTATCTGGTCGTATCCGTTGGTAGTGGACTGTGAGGCGCCGAACGGGGAATCACTGGGGAGTGCAGATGTCTAGAGTCTTTTGGTCTTCGCTTACAGTCAGCTGCAGCTTTGACTGAGTAAGCTCTGGATCAGGCTCTACGCGTTTCGCTGCGTCATACAGCTTCGTCAGGAGCGTCATACAGTGTTGCGTGGGCTTGGTGTATATCCCCCACTTCAATTAACCCATATGATACTGCGTTTATGACTACTTTTAACAAAGATGCTAAGACTATAGAAAAGATCGTACGTAAACACTGGCATGTTTTAAAATCAGACAATATTTTAAGGGATATCTTACCGGACAATCCAAAAATAATTTTTAAGAGGGCACAAAATATAAAAAATTTAATTGCACCTAGCGCCTTAAGAAACACAAGAGATTTGACTCAAGGGTGGCTTAAAGATTTGACGGGTTTTTATGGCTGCTCTTCTTGCAAGGCCTGCCAACATAAACTAAAAGACAAAACTAGTTTTAAAAGCCAAAGGAATAACGAGTCTTTTAAAATCAAGCAATATATGAATTGTACTACTAATTTTGTAATTTATATGCTCCAGTGCCCGTGTGGGCTTCAATATGTGGGGAAGACGTCAAGGCCCATCCGCATTCGCATTCTGGAACATCTTAGTAATATTAGAAGAGGGATTTTAACTCACAGCGTTTCAAAGCACTACGCTAAATACCATCAGTCAAATCCGGATAGTCTGAAATTTATGGCTATCGAGAATGTGAAACAACATTGGAGAGGCCGCTCACGAGAGGTAGACTTAAGCAAAAGGGAAATGTACTGGATTCATAAGCTAGATACACTAATACCACATGGCTTGAATTCAGACTTTGAAGTGCTACCCTTTTTACATGATTGAAATTGAAAAACTCTGGGCCTCCTAATTACAAACAATTCCTTTTATTGTTGCTTTCATAAGATTTATTTTATAAAAAATACTTTATATAAAAAAAACTTTTAATGATTTTTAAATTTTATAAACTCAAAAATAAGATTGGCATTATTTAATTCGATAGATATTCCCTAACTTTTATTCAATCAATAATTTTTAATATATAAATTTTACTGCACCCTTTTTAACAGTAATTAGAATCTCGCCGTCAGTGTATATTTTAATGTATTTTACTACGTTTTAATTATCTTCTCCAGTCTGTAATGTACTGACCCTTCACCCTTAAGTCTACCTCTAATTAAAATACAACATAGTGTAATATATATTTAACCAACAATTCCCTATACAATACTTAATGCAAATATTATTGTTATACTAACATTTGATGCTTATCTCTCTTCTCTCCTAACCTAGGCATTTTTCATGACCTATTGTGCACAATAATTAGTGTTAGATAATAGGATGATAGTATCTGTTCTCTTAAATCTCCTCCAATTATAGTTAACTCGGCAGAATGAATCATCATATTTACTGCTTTTTATATAATTAATTCATTTTCTCAAATATAAACATTTTTATTTAAATATTCTTATACTTTTATGTAGTTTTAAAATATGTTCAAATAAAGATTGTCTTAAATAAAACGTTATATGTATTTTATCTATTAGTAATGTAATGAGTGTAGGTTTTTTTTAACCACATAGTCATGTGCCTATGTAAAGGCAAACTTGTGGGTTAAAATTATGCTTTGAATTATCTGAAAGAGATTAGGACCAATTTACCAATTAGACTTTAATCATTTAAATACACCAAGCCCACGCAACACTGTATGACGCTCCTGACGAAGCTGTATGACGCAGCGAAACGCGTAGAGCCTGATCCAGAGCTTACTCAGTCAAAGCTGCAGCTGACTGTAAGCGAAGACCAAAAGACTCTAGACATCTGCACTCCCCAGTGATTCCCCGTTCGGCGCCTCACAGTCCACTACCAACGGATACGACCAGATACCATCCGGAAGTGACGTCAGACGCCATTGGCGACGGCAGCACTAAGAACAGAGGAGGACAGGGAGACATCACAGCGGGCGCACACAGCGCAAAAGAAACCTTTATGTGCATGATATCAGTGTACTGAATGTGAGTACATGTCCTACGATTTTATTGCATATAAAACTTAGTTCTCTGCAACCTATACTATTGGCCGTTTTTTCTGCTCCTCTTTTACATGCATACCATGGGAAATTGAGCTACACCTTTCCTGGAGTAACCCTCAGAAGGGAAGTTCAAGAGGGGAGAAAAAGTCCTACACAAAGAAAACCTCACAAATCATTTCATCGTCTAATAAGTATCTGAAATAAGCTAACTTACCCTTCACTGTGTTGTAGGTTCTCCCCTAGAGCCAAGATCTATGCACATTTATTTAATAATGAATCACAATACTGCACATTAATTTGTCTTTTATATATGTTTTTTATTCAAACAACATTTAAGACAACATATAACAGCTGAAAACAGTTAGGTGAAATTACACAGTAAAAACATTTAATAACAATTAATAATAATTCATATTACACATGGACATATAATATGTGGACAGGTTAAAATGAAATAATGATTAAAGTACTCCGCAGTCTCGATAGTGACAGTTGCAATGCCCACTCACCAGATGGAATAGGTAAGCAGGCGGTGGATAATTTTGAGAGTATCCCCTCTCGTTTCAGTAAGCTGCTTGCTGCTGGCTGGCGTCTCCATTATTGCGTGTGTGTTGATCTGTATGCAGGATCTCCCGCGGCACGCTAGGAAGGACGCCCACATACTGCAGACCCTTCAGGACATTCAATGGCAACCTCATTATTTTTTTGTAACTGCAGACGTCAATTCCTTATATACAATAATCAACCATGAACAAGGATGCGAATCAGTCTTGAGTACCCTAAATAATGACCCATATATTTCCACAGAATATAAGGATATTCTTATTTTAGGGATTAAATTTATTCTTTGTCACAACTTTTTTTACTTTGATAAATCATATTATTTACAGGTATGTGGCACCGCCATGGGTACCAAGTTTGCACCCAGCTATGCCAATTTATTTATGGGCAACTGGGAGGAACAACATATATGGTCCAGTTGCCCTTATGGTGCAAACTTGGTACTGTGGCGGCGCTACATAGATGATATTATTTTTATTTGGTCAGGCACATTAGCACAGTTAGAAGAATTTCAGTTATATATGAATAATAATAATAATAATTTAAAATTCACATTTGTCACTAGCCACAATAAAATAGAATTTTTAGATATAGAGATAACGATCATTAATAATTGCATCCACACCAGCACATACTTTAAACCCGTTCAATCTAATAATTATTTGCATGCACAAAGTCACCACAACCCCACATGGGTCAAAAATATACCAAAGGGCCAGTTTATTCGACTAAAAAGAAACAGTTCACATCCAGATACTTTTAAAACCCAAGCCGAGGATCTCAAAAACAAATTTATAGAGAGGAAATATTCCCCACAAGATTTAGATAAAACCATTACCGAGGTTGCAGCGATGGACAGAACCAGTCTTTTGAAATATAAAAATAAAAATACGAATAAAACAGGTAATCTGTCATTTGTAACTCAATTTAATCAAATGGCTCCAAATATACGTAAAACCCTTAGAAAATACTGGCCAATATTAAAAAAGGATAAAGAACTAGAGGGTATTTTACCCGAGTATCCACATATCATATTCACCAAAGCCCCTAATATAGGACAAAGACTGGCACCTAGCTGTCCATCACTGCAACCTATCCATCGCAGAATGGCACTCTGTGGGGGGTACTTCATCTGTAATAGATGCACGGCATGTAAATATAGCCTTAAAAAAAACAGATTTTGTTTCTAACAATACTCAAAAAATTTATAAAATCAAGCAACATATCACGTGCAATAGTTCTTTTGTTATTTATTTACTTGAATGTCCATGTGGTCTGCAGTATGTGGATATGACCACTAGAGCTATTAAAAGACGGTTGTACGAACATATATACAATATTAAAACTGGTTTAGTAACACACAATGTGTCTAATCATTTTCTACAAGTGCACAATCGAGATCCTAAGGGTTTAAAATGCGTAGCTATAGAATGCATTACCCCGCATTGGAGAGGAGGTAATACTTTGAGCCTGTTGTGGAGAAGAGAATCCTATTGGATCTATGAATTACACACTCTATCCCCAATGGGCTTAAATGTAGAATTTGACTTAAAAGCCTTCTTGGTAGGATAGAAACATCAGTGTCCATATGGTCTGCATACAATTACCATTATTGTCCATTTTCTTTGATTTTCATGATCAGGCTCCTCCACACATACATTAAGTAACTGTATATTATTAATTGTATAAAATCATTTATATGTTATTGAGCACAGCCTTATGCATTTTGCACTTATATTTGATATATAATATTCCTCACTATAGCTCACATTTATTATGTTTACCACGTTAGCATTATAATGTTGTTTATCACTTAGAATATTTGTAAAATTTAGTTAATTTTATTTCATATTTTCTAATGTGTTATATTATATCCATAAATATTTTATGATAGCTATTATATGTATATTGTTGTTTATAGTATATGTCAGTCATGTTTTTGTTTTTAGTATGTCTGTTCCGTGTATCAGCTGATTATACAGATTTGCAGCAGCACTTTGTAATCTCAACATGAACATTTTACTGCGCATGTGCTTGTTGCACAATCATGCCCATGAATTATTTCATTTGTCCATTGCGCATGTGCATCAGACTGCAGGTGTAATTAATTCCTATAATTACAGACTTTGTATTTAAGGGACTTTCTTGGACTTTTTATTCTATATACCCCTGAGGAAGAAAGCAGAGCGCTTTCGAAACGCGTAGGGTGGCGATTCCAGTACTCTGCACCTCAGCCTTGGTGATTTCCCCTCACGCATTGCCGAATCTGTGTTCACTGCTAACCAGCTAGCCTGCTGTTGCCGACGGTGAGCCGAATCAGCTGCAGTCGTTTCTAAACCTTCTGGGCGTCCTTCCTAGCGTGCCGCGGGAGATCCTGCATACAGATCAACACACACGCAATAACGGAGACGCCAGTCAGCAGCAAGCAGCTTACTGAAACGAGAGGGGATACTCTCAAAATTATCCACCGCCTGCTTACCTATTCCATCTGGTGAGTGGGCATTGCAACCGTCACCATTGAGACTGCGGAGTACTTTAATCATTATTTCATTTTAACCTGTCCACATATTATATGTCCATGTGTAATATGAATTATTATTAATTGTTATTAAATGTTTTTACTGTGTAAATTCACTTAACTGTTTTCAGCTGTTATATGTTGTCTTAAATGTTGTTTGTCTGATCATTTACAGTATTACGCTATGTGTTGTGCTTTTTCTTTCTTTTAAAGCACATCGTGAAGAGCTACGTCCCATCAGCCAACAGGCTTGGTTTTCATATATCCTTTTTGTATTAATTGTTATTTCAGGCGCCCTTAGATACATTTCCTTTTTCATGTTCTAGATCTGACCAGGGGGTCAGTTTTTTGTATCTTAGGCAGCCCCCTATGTGTGATTGACTGTTTTTACATAGGGTATTATACATTACGTAATCATCCTCTTGGTTAGCGCTACCTTTTTTGTTGTATTTAAATACCCCACGCTTATCATCGATTGGCCCCTCAATTGGGGATGGCGGCCAATCCCAAGACAGCGGGGAGGAGTCAAATTACTCCAAAGATCATCGGGTGCAAACACGTTGCCCTTGGCAACCTACTACAATAAAATAAACTTTATTAAACATATATTAGCACGCAAAAATACAAACAACAAGTGATGGCTCTAAAATAAAGAGAAAAAGCATTAGTACATAAATGATTGAACAGCTGCATCTATATCGAAGGATACATATATATATATATATATATATATATATATATATATATATATATATATATATATATATATATCTATGTTAAGCACATGATAAAATGTTTCATTGAAAAAGAAGCATGGGATTAAAATTAATTAAAAAATGATTTTAATAAATAGATAAAATGTAGAAATATATATATATATATATATATATATATATATATATATATATATATATATAAAAACCAGCAAAGAATCACCTATTATTAGAGGTATAAATGATAAAAAACCTAATAGAAAGGGTAATATTTCCTAAACCCCTAATTAACGGGGGTCAGTATAGGGACCATATATCTATATCCTCATTGAGACCTCCTGGATGCAAAGTACCCAGTTTGTGTATCCAGAAGGTCTCCTGGAATGACAAATCCTTCACCCTATCACCGCCCCTTCTATTATAAGGGACATATTTAATGCCCTTAAAACGCAAAGACGAGGGATCTTTATTGTGGTGCAGAGTATAATGCTTCGAGAGACTATGTTTAAAAAGACCATTTTTAATATTTCGTATATGTTCTTGAATACGTACCTTTAATGGACGTTTGGTGCGCCCTACATAAAACAAGCCACAAGGGCACTCAATTAAATAAACTATATGGTCAGAATTACAGTTGATAAAATCTGACATTTCGTAAATTTCCCCAGTTTTCTTACACATAAAATTCTTATTGTCAGGGTGCAAATGTTTGCACACTGAACATTTTCCACATTTGAAATTACCACAGGGTTTACTACTCAACCATCTTTTATCTCCCACAGGGACACCTTTGATATTGATGTCACTCGGGGACAAAGTGTTTTTCAAGTTTTTGGCTTTTCTATAGATAAACCTCGGGAACTTCGAAATGTGGATCCCCAAGATTGGATCGTTTGACAGAATTGACCAGTATTTTTTTACAATCTTTTCAATATGCAAAGTCATAGAATTAAAATTTGTAATAAAAGCAACATTACATTTGCCCTCACGCTTTTCCTGTTTGTTTTGTTCTTTAGGTTTTGGAACTAACATTTGCTTTCTATCTAATTGTCTTACCCTATCCAGATCATCAGTAAGTTTTTTCAATGGATAACCTCTTTCCAAAAATCTTGAGGTTAGGTCACTAACCTGTATCTCAAAGTCAGTATCCACACTACAGTTTTTCCTCAATCTATAGAACTGACCTCCAGGTATGTTTTGGATCCAGGATTTTTTATGATTGCTTGAGGCCATCAAGAGGTTATTTGAATCGACATCCTTAAAGTAGGTTTTACTAACAAGCTTCCCTTCATCGGATACTGTCAAATTCAAATCCAAAAAGTTGATATCCCTTACATTATCCACATGGGTGAAAGTAAGATTCCTATCATTACTGTTGATGTATTTCAAAAAATGATTTACAGAACATTGATCCCCATCCCACAGACATATAATGTCGTCTATGAAACGACGCCAAATAATAATATTATCTCTGAAGGGGTTATTGTTCAAAATAAACTTAAATTCCCATTCTCCCATGTACAGGTTTGCGAAACTGGGGGCAAATCTAGTGCCCATTGCAGTTCCGCAAACCTGCAGGAAGAATTCATCCAAAAACATAAAATTATTATGTTTCAGAATAAAATGAATTGAATCCAGAATGAAACTTCTGTTTAAATGGTGTAGTTCCACATCACCTGATAGAAAAAAATCCACAGATGCTAGGCCCTTCATGTGTGGTATATTCGTATAGAGGGCCTGCACATCACATGTCAGCCACCTATACGAATCTTTCCACTCCAGGTCCCGCAACAAGTTGAGCACTGAAGTGGATTCCCTTAAATGGGAAGGGAGTTTTTCCACATAGGATTGCAAAAAATGGTCAACATACTGTGACAAATTGGCTGTTAAACTTTGTATTCCCGAGATTATCGGTCTACCAGGGGGGTTTGTGATTGACTTGTGGGTTTTTGGGAGATGATAAAATATTGGGATCTTAGGGGAGCTGGTGAATAGAAATTCATATTCATTCTTAGTAATAACACAGGAAGCTAGGGCTTGATCAAGTAGGCCTTTTAGTTTGTTCAAAAACTCACTAGTTGGATCTTTTTTAAGTCTAGTGTAGGAGGTGGTATCGTTCAGGAGTCGAAGTGCCTCTCCTTCATAATCCTTTCGATTCTGCAGAACGACACCCCCTCCCTTATCGGCCTGTCTAATGATGAGATTGTTGTTCTCCTTTAAAAAATTTAGCGCCAACGTTTCGTTTTTTGTGAGATTATGTTTTATATCACTGGGTTTAGTAGTGCTAATTAGTGAATTAAAATCGTTGTTGACCATGTTAAAGAAGGTCTCAATGTGATGACCTTTTGAGTGGGAGGGGTAAAATTTGGATTTTCACCTAAAGTGAGTGTGCCTAGGGCTTGCAACATGTTCTATACTTTCGCTTAAAGCAACCTCAGGTGAATCAGTAGGTGCTGTTTTTTCACCTTGTCCTTCATTACCTTCCATATCTAATTTGATGAAATGTCTTTTAAGTGTGAGGTTGCGCATAAATTTTTGAAGGTCTGTATATAATTGAAATGAGTTTGGCAAACAGGAGCAAGAAAATGTCAGGCCCCTGTCCAAAACCCTTTTTTGGTCAGTAGTTAAAATTACTGAAGATAAATTAAAAATCCCTCGTGAGGGAGATGTCACAGATCTTTCTCGTAGCCTCTTTTCTTTAATTCTGGCCCCTCCTCTAATTCCTCTTCTGGTAGGGTTCTTTTCTTTTTTTCCCCTAACCGGGGTTTTTGAGAAGATTCCACAATCTCCTCCCTTTTCTGTGGATCTAAGTGTCTTTGCTTGACTGAATCTAAAAAAGAAGATGGGGAGTGTTGAGCTGGTGATTGATATCTAGGGCTAGGCTTATAGGGTCTAGAATTCCTATTAGTGTCAAATTCTTTTTAACCATACCTAAAATTGGGAATATAATTTCTCCCTTTATAATTCGGATTTCTAAAATGCCCCCAGTTTCGCAAACCTGTACATGGGAGAATGGGAATTTAAGTTTATTTTGAACAATAACCCCTTCAGAGATAATATTATTATTTGGCATCGTTTCATAGACGACATTATATGTCTGTGGGATGGGGATCAATGTTCTGTAAATCATTTTTTGAAATACATCTAACAGTAATGATAGGAATCTTACTTTCACCAATGTGGATAGTGTAAGGGATATCAACTTTTTGGATTTGAATTTGACAGTATCCGATGAAGGGAAGCTTGTTAGTAAAACCTACTTTAAGGATGTCGATTCGAATAACCTCTTGATGGCCTCAAACAATCATAAAAAATCCTGGATCCAAAACATACCTGGAGGTCAGTTCTATAGATTGAGGAAAAACTGTAGTGTGGATACTGACTTTGAGAAACAGGCTAGTGACCTAACCTCAAGATTTTTGGAAAGAGGTTATACATTGAAAAAACTTACTGATGATCTGGATAGGGTAAGACAATTAGATAGAAAGCAAATGTTAGTTCCAAAACCTAAAGAACGAAACAAACAGGAAAAGCGTGAGGGCAAATGTAATGTTGCTTTTATTACAAATTTTAATTCTATGACTTTGCATATTGAAAAGATTGTAAAAAAATACTGGTCAATTCTGTCAAACGATCCAATCTTGGGGATCCACATTTCGAAGTTCCCGAGGTTTATCTACAGAAAAGCCAAAAACTTGAAAAACACTTTGTCCCCGAGTGACATCAATATCAAAGGTGTCCCTGTGGGAGATAAAAGATGGTTGAGTAGTAAACCCTGTGGTAATTTCAAATGTGGAAAATGTTCAGTGTGCAAACATTTGCACCCTGACAATAAGAATTTTATGTGTAAGAAAACTGGGGAAATTTACGAAATGTCAGATTTTATCAACTGTAATTCTGACCATATAGTTTATTTAATTGAGTGCCCTTGTGGCTTGTTTTATGTAGGGCGCACCAAACGTCCATTAAAGGTACGTATTCAAGAACATATACGAAATATTAAAAATGGTCTTTTTAAACATAGTCTCTCGAAGCATTATACTCTGCACCACAATAAAGATCCCTCGTCTTTGCATTTTAAGGGCATTAAATATGTCCCTTATAATAGAAGGGGCGGTGATAGGGTGAAGGATTTGTCATTCCAGGAGACCTTCTGGATACACAAACTGGGTACTTTGCATCCAGGAGGTCTCAATGAGGATATAGATATATGGTCCCTATACTGACCCCCGTTAATTAGGGGTTTAGGAAATATTACCCTTTCTATTAGGTTTATTATCATTTATACCTCTAATAATAGGTGATTCTTTGCTGGTTTTTATATTATATATACATTTTTCTACATTTTATCTATTAGATATGGAAGGTAATGAAGGACAAGGTGAAAAAAGAGCACCTACCGATTCACCTGAGGTTGCTTTAAGCGAAAGTATAGAACATGTTGCAAGCCCTAGGCACACTCACTGTAGGGGAAAATCCAAATTTTACCCCTCCCACTCAAAAGGTCATCACATTGAGACCTTCTTTAACATGGTCAACAACGATTTTAATTCACTAATTAGCACTACTATACCCAGTGATATAAAACATAATCTCACAAAAAACGAAACGTTGGCGCTAAAATTTTTGAAGAAGAACAACAATCTCATCATTAGACAGGCCGATAAGGGAGGGGGTGTCGTTCTGCAGAATCGAAAGGATTATGAAGGAGAGGCACTTCGACTCCTGAACGATACCACCTCCTACACTAGACTTAAAAAAGATCCAACTAGTGAGTTTTTGAACAAACTAAAAGGCCTACTTGATCAAGCCCTAGCTTCCTGTGTTATTACTAAGAATGAATATGAATTTCTATTCACCAGCTCCCCTAAGATCCCAATATTTTATCATCTCCCAAAAACCCACAAGTCAATCACAAACCCCCCTGGTAGACCGATAATCTCGGGAATACAAAGTTTAACAGCCAATTTGTCACAGTATGTTGACCATTTTTTGCAATCCTATGTGGAAAAACTCCCTTCCCATTTAAGGGACTCCACTTCAGTGCTCAACTTGTTGCGGGACCTGGAGTGGAAAGATTCGTATAGGTGGCTGACATGTGATGTGCAGGCCCTCTATACGAATATACCGCACATGAAGGGCCTAGCATCTGTGGATTTTTTTTCTATCAGGTGATGTGGAACTACACCATTTAAACAGAAGTTTCATTCTGGATTCAATTCATTTTATTCTGAAACATAATTATTTTATGTTTTTGGATGAATTCTTCCTGCAGGTTTGCGGAACTGCAATGGGCACTAGATTTGCCCCCAGTTTCGCAAACCTGTACATGGGAGAATGGGAATTTAAGTTTATTTTGAACAATAACCCCTTCAGAGATAATATTATTATTTGGCGTCGTTTCATAGACGACATTATATGTCTGTGGGATGGGGATCAATGTTCTGTAAATCATTTTTTGAAATACATCAACAGTAATGATAGGAATCTTACTTTCACCCATGTGGATAATGTAAGGGATATCAACTTTTTGGATTTGAATTTGACAGTATCCGATGAAGGGAAGCTTGTTAGTAAAATCTACTTTAAGGATGTCGATTCGAATAACCTCTTGATGGCCTCAAACAATCATAAAAAATCCTGGATCCAAAACATACCTGGAAGTCAGTTCTATAGATTGAGGAAAAACTGTAGTGTGGATACTGACTTTGACAAACAGGCTAGTGACCTAACCTCAAGATTTTTGGGAAGAGGTTATCCATTGAAAAAACTTACTGATGATCTGGATAGGGTAAGACAATTAGATAGAAAGCAAATGTTAGTTCCAAAACCTAAAGAACGAAACAAACAGGAAAAGCGTGAGGGCAAATGTAATGTTGCTTTTATTACAAATTTTAATTCTATGACTTTGCATACTGAAAAGATTGTAAAAAAATACTGGTCAATTCTGTCAAACGATCCAATCTTGGGGATCCACATTTCGAAGTTCCCGAGGTTTATCTACAGAAAAGCCAAAAACTTGAAAAACACTTTGTCTCTGAGTGACATCAATAACAAAGGTGTCCCTGTGGGAGATAAAAGATGGTTGAGTAGTAAACCCTGTGGTAATTTCAAATGTGGAAAATGTTCAGTGTGCAAACATTTGCACCCTGACAATAAGAATTTTTTGTGTAAGAAAACTGGGGAAATTTACGAAATGTCAGATTTTATCAACTGTAATTCTGACCATATAGTTTATTTAATTGAGTGCCCTTGTGGCTTGTTTTATGTAGGGCGCACCAAACGTCCATTAAAGGTACGTATTCAAGAACATATACGAAATATTAAAAATGGTCTTTTTAAACATAGTCTCTCGAAGCATTATACTCTGCACCATAATAAAGACCCCTCGTCTTTGCGTTTTAAGGGCATTAAATATGTCCCTTATAATAGAAGGGGCGGTGATAGGGTGAAGGATTTGTCATTCCAGGAGACCTTCTGGATACACAAACTGGGTACTTTGCATCCAGGAGGTCTCAATGAGGATATAGATATATGGTCCCTATACTGACCCCCGTTAATTAGGGGTTTAGGAAATATTACCCTTTCTATTAGGTTTTTTATCATTTATACCTCTAATAATAGGTGATTCTTTGCTGGTTTTTATATATATATATATATATATATATATATATATATATATATATTTTTTTTTTCTACATTTTATCTATTTATTAAAATCATTTTTAATTAATTTTAATCCCATGCTTCTTTTTCAATGAAACATTTTATCATGTGCTTAACATATATATATATATATATATATATATATATATATATATATATATATATATATATATATATATATATATATGTATCCTTCGATATAGATGCAGCTGTTCAATCATTTATGTACTAATGCTTTTTCTCTTTATTTTAGAGCCATCACTTGTTGTTTGTATTTATGCGTGCTAATATATGTTTAATAAAGTTTATTTTATTGTAGTAGGTTGCCAAGGGCAACGTGTTTGCACCCGATGATCTTTGGAGTAATTTGACTCCTCCCCGCTGTCTTGGGATTGGCCGCCATCCCCAATTGAGGGGCCAAGCGATGATAAGCGTGGGGTATTTAAATGCTATAGTGATTTAGAGTCAATATTCCCTGATGAAGAGACCCCTGTGGTTTTGAAACGCGTTGGAATAAGACTTTTGGCGAATCCTGGACTTTTCACCACTCTCTGAGAACCATCCCTAAAATAAGAAAATCCTTATATTCTGTGGAAATATATGGGTCATTATTTAGGGTACTCAAGACTGATTCGCATCCTTGTTCATGGTTGATTATTGTATATAAGGAATTGACGTCTGCAGTTACAAAAAAATAATGAGGTTGCCATTGAATGTCCTGAAGGGTCTGCAGTATGTGGGCGTCCTTCCTAGCGTGCCGCGGGAGATCCTGCATACAGATCAACACACACGCAATAACGGAGACGCCAGCCAGCAGCAAGCAGCTTACTGAAACGAGAGGGGATACTCTCAAAATTATCCACCGCCTGCTTACCTATTCCATCTGGTGAGTGGGCATTGCAACTGTCACCATCGAGACTGCGGAGTTCTTTAATCATTATTTCATTTTAACCTGTCCACATATTATATGTCCATGTGTAATATGAATTATTATTAATTGTTATTAAATGTTTTTACTGTGTAATTTCACCTAACTGTTTTCAGCTGTTATATGTTGTCTTAAATGTTGTTTGTCTGATCATTTACAGTATTACGCTATGTGTTGTGCTTTTTCTTTCTTTTAAAGCACATCGTGAAGAGCTACGTCCCATCAGCCAACAGGCTTGGTTTTCATATATCCTTTTTGTATTAATTGTTATTTCAGGCGCCCTTAGATACATTTCCTTTTCCGTGGGGTATTTAAATGCTATAGTGATTTAGAGTCAATATTCCCTGATGAAGAGACCCCTGTGGTTTCGAAACGCATTGGAATAAGACTTTTGGCGAACCCTGGACTTTTCACCACTCTCTGAGAACCGGCCCGGTGCTCTGTAAGATCGCGACGTGCTGTCGCTGCCGCTGCCGTGCTGTCGCTGACGTCACGGACCCGGAAGCGCCGGATCAGAGACCAAACAGCGTGTGCTCCGCGGCTGCAGAGACTTCTACACTAACAGACATCACTGATCTGCACTGCGATTTGGCTGAACTGTCTGTTACCTGACTGGAGACCATCCAGGCCCTATCCTGAGGCTGAGGGATTGAGACGGAGAGAGCTACGACATCCTCACTGGCGTCCTGTATGGTGCTTGGGTAACATTAACCCTGAAATGCCCGTTTTATTTGTCTTAATGTACGCCTAATACTTACCTCACTTGTTTGGTTTATATTATAATTTTTAATACACTATGAGCGTTGTGCGCTGTGTTTTTTTGTACCTCGGGCAGTCAAGCCTGGACTACTGTCCTCCTCCAACTACCAGGACAGAACAGAACAGAAGAACACGTCACTTACAGGAGCTGGCTGCTAAATAGAGTCAGCCCCACCTCTCATGATGTCAGCAGCACCTCCCCTCTGTCTCATGCCTGCAGCAGAGTCCAGGGCCTACATCTATCAATCAAGGCAGGGCTTGAAGGGGGAATATCCCATGATTACTACTTGCGCCTGCCCTTAACAGGACTTACCACAGTAGGAAAAAGATATTTATAGCCTGTGCTGTTTACAAGGGGCTACATACTGAAAACTCTTTACAATAAATTTGAAGTTGGAAAAAAAAAAAAAAAAAAGGTACGATCCTGGATGTGGAGTTGCGTGGCATCATTGGATGTGAGATTGATAATTGCAGGTGAGATTGAGGTTGGAAAGTTGCCAGTATATCGCTGAATAGTAATGATACGTGGAGTCCTGGGGTGGAGCTACAGGATTAGGCGGCCATCTCGCTGCGTGCCATATACACGCCCCCACCATTTGGATTTTTAGAGGAATGGAATTACATCAAACACAGTCGTTGTATTACAGGTTCCCTCTTTGACCTTTCCTGCAGGTGAAATTTGGTTATGGTGTGTTGGTCAGGTGCTGTCACTTTAAATTTTCCTTTTATTGGTGTCACCTTTTTTTCTCCCCTTCCCTCTTCTCTTGGGGGGAAATCCTCTTTGGATTTTTTAATACTCTGAGATTAAGTCCAACACCGTCTGTGTATTGCAGGTCCCTGCTTCGGGTTGCTTTTCAGGTGAGCTTTTACTAAGGATTTTGTTGTAGTGGGGTGTGTTTTTGTACAGTATTTATTGTTATTGTTTATTGCAGGCAGCTGTAGGGTACAGGACTTGATGGGGGGTGTGAGATAGGGACTGTCATCATCAGAGATCTTATACTTGTGCTCCGCTGGTTTACTTAATCTGCCTCCCAGGCCTGCAACAGCTCACTGTTGTTTGCTGTGCAATGGACGTCTGGGACCTGGGTTGGAATCAAGTCCGCGCATCAGCAGCAACCTCAGGGGCAAACCAGCTGGTCCTCCCTCACAGATCCCCTTAGTCGGCCATCTTGTGAGTTCTGTCATTGAGGGAAGGGGAGCCCGAGCCTCCGCTACTCTATCTCTCCCCCCAGCCGCCGTTCACTGCCCCTCACCGTGTCCCCTATCCCTGGGACCGGTCCCAGTCTGTCCACTATGTGGCAGGGGAAGTTGCAGGGGCGCACACCTCAGCTGCACCACAGCGGAGCGCCAAACCAAGATGGCCGCCGCTCCCCTCAATGCAGCCTCACCAGTCTTCTCGCCGCCGCTCCAGATCTCCGGGACTCTCCGCTGTCAGACCTCTGTCAGGTAGGCAGGTAGGATCTTTTCTTACCTCCCCTGCCCCCTACTGCAATCGCGGGCTCGCGGGGAAAACAGGATCAGGGCTCAGTCTGGCAGCACGCCAAAAGATGGTCACCGTGGCTCCCGCAGCCTCTCACCCCGATAGTTCTCCCCCTCTCAACACCGGGGTCTGCGCCGGGTGGTCCCTCACCTTCCCGTTTCTCCCAGACCTCACTGTGTGCTTTATTATTTTCTTTATTGTCGGGCGCAGGTGGGCGCCATCTTGGATTTGTGGCCCCAGGAGCTCGTGGGTGCAGGCATACAGATTTACCTCTTTTTTACTGTTTTTCCCCTGCCAGGGTATTCTGAAGCCACCAGATCAATTGTTTATAATGTTGGGGTATTTTCCTTGTCTCTCGGGTGTAATATATTAGGTAATTTGTAGCTCTGGGGTCCGGAGCTCAGGAGGTGCACATCCACTCCGTTCAATAGTTGGCCACGCCCCCCATGTGATATTTTTTTATTGGTAACAGACATGCATGGATTTTCCGCACTGCTTTTACCAAAATCCGATCTGCACATGGAAATCCCGAGCGGATTGGGCGCAAAAAAAAAACAAATTGGCTGGTTGAGAGAATTTTTTTTTTGTCCTTCTCTGGTCAGGACCAGGGCTCCGCTCTTTCTCCTCGCCCTCCTGTTGGCGCCGGGATCCAACTTCAGACCAGGGGGGTGGGAGTGGAGGGAGGTGGGGGGAGTCGGAGGGGGCACGCTCCCTCCTCCATCTCCCCCCTCAAGTCGGGTGAAAGTTGGATCCCGGCGCCAATAGGGGAAAGAGGAGGTAGCGGGGCCCCCGAAGGTTGCCCTAAGGCCGGCCCTGCAGTGTTCAGGACCACCAGGGTGTGAGGACATAGTGATTCCACCACGTGTAGAGAGAGGCGGGTTTAAAGCAAGATGAAGGAGACAGAAGGTTTATTATGATATTAAGAATGATCCCACTCGAGACAAAACTATGCAACCATTTTTATGTATACCATAACTTATTTTGAACGTCACCGCAATTTTGTACTATTTTTATGTAAGTAATTATCTTCAAAATAAACTTTTCTTTTTATGTGATGAACCAGAGTGAATGAGGTCTGTTATGCTGGAGTAATTATGAAAGAGACATTAAAGGACATTTTACATTGGCGACCCACCAGATACCAGTTTTTTTTTATTCATCTTGAAAGAGGCAAAGATTGCAGATATATCCCAGATCAAAGATTTCTTTAAAAAACTGAATGAACTGAACTGAAGGGGAAAAAAATTTGTCCCGGTCTTTGGATGATTGACAAGCAGCATGTGTATGTGGCAGCTGATCAGAGCTGGGAGCTATTCAGCAAAGGCTGTGAGCAGGTTTTTCAAGATGGAATACTGCTGTGGTAAATGTGCAACTGAGAAAGGTTGTGGAGACTTTTGTGAGAAGCAATGGTCTGATTTTTTTTTTCTCCATGGAAGATAGACATGCTGGATGCATGGGCTGACACAATACGGAAGCTAGTGTATTTTTCTTCAAGAAGTCATCGACGGGCACAGGGAGAAGTATTTGTTAATTGTGGTGTTGGGGATCTGGATACGAGACCTGGAGTCTTGAGTTACAAATTTTCGGAAAGGATTAAGAAAAAAAAACGTAAGTATTGCAATTTACTAATATTTATATGAGAAATAGGAAAAGCGGTTGAGTCCATTTAAGAGTATTGGTTTTCAAAGATTAGACATTGCATTCTTAAAGACAGATGAATAATCAAACTGTAACATTTTAAAGTAAATGCATATGTAGCCAGGTCTCCCTCTGCTTGTTAACCCCCCTCACCTTGCTGGTGATCGCGGTGCCGCCGAGCCCAATGGCAGTCCCGTCGGCTGGTCGCAAGGGAGGGGGCGGTCAGGATCCTACTTCGGGGGGTTGGCGGGGACGCGTGTGGCCGGTTGCTAGGGCCGCGATTGCGTTGCGAGGGCTCCCGGCGCTCCCGGCGCTCCCGAAGCAGGGCGGCAGGGTGCCGCCATCTTCTATGTGGTTGCACATGCGCAATGGGGTTCTTCATCTCAGTGGCCACTACGGAGCTTGGCGCATGCGCAGGACAAGCGCGCGAACGGGGGCAAATCAAAGGAGGGCTCTAAGCAGGGACTACGAGTCCCATGAGCCTTAGAGGACCCACGTGACGCCAGGGAGCCAATAGGGCTGCAGCATCTCCCTGCAGAGGAGATAGATACATTTTCGTGGGGTTTTGCAGCAAGTCAGTCGGCGTCAGGAGCAGCTAGGGGAAGGAGGTAGGGTGCAGGAGTCAGTGACTCCCTGCACTAGGCCAGCAGCCCCCTAGGCCCCAGATAGCCCTGAGCCACCAGTAGTATTGAGTTGTTTCAGGGACAGGTCCCAGGTTAGGGACCCTGCCCCTTACTATCCAGAGCCAGTTAGGGACACAGCGGATGCCTCGCTTCCATCCAGAGGCTTGGGATCAAGCCTGCTCAGCGGAGAGAGCGGAACCGTACCAAGGGTGGACTGCCCTCACAGATCTTCTCACCGGAGGAACCGGACATCACCCTAAAGCTCGTCTGATCCTTTGTGAAGAGTCTTCATTGAGGATCTATGGTCCTGTATTCAATCATCGTTTGCTTATTCTGGCTCAAAGAGCAGCATAGCTGATTGCTACCATATTGCAATTCCTCCTTTGGATCTTACACACTTTCCAATTAGACTTCACCTGATCCCAGTGTGATCATCAATCGCCCACTGTTATACATTAGTGGGGGCTCCTAAACCTGGAATATATTCACCGTAATTATTTTAATTCGCTTATTTGCCATAGTTGTGCCTTCTCATTTAGGCATACCTTATTTTTTACTTTATTTTATCTGAGTTCTTTATAAAAGTTATTTTAATTTACTCACCATTGCAATTAGAACCATTTAGTTAGGTGTCTTTCCTCTGGTATTTGATTATCCTAGCCATTGTGAGTGCTCTCATTATAGGGGTTTCTTTTCTCCTTGTTCGACTGTTTAACCATTATCCCTGATCGTAGCACCTGTAGTCAAGCTGTAGCGAGGGCCTTTTTCCCTTCCCCATCCCCTGTCTTCCCCTTGTTTGTATGTATATGTAACGGGTGCTCCCTCTGGCCTGACCCACCCAATCTCATATTGCCCCGTGTAGTCTAACCAGTCCCCCATTACAAGGCGTGTGTGGTGGTGCACCTGCAAGTAACAGGACTCTTGAGTCTCCCGCTTGGTGTTATTAGGGGATGTCATCAGGACAGGTAGCTGAGGTAGTGGGTGCGAGTCCAACTTACTTCATGTGCAGCGCCTCCACCTCATCAGGATCTATGCTTCCGCAGGGAGATGGTCCTGGTGAGGAACTCCTTCTTGGTGCCATCCACTGTCGAGTAAGCTCACACTCACACAGTGGAGTTCTTGTTTTCAAGGACATCTTTATTAAGTACAGGGATGTAGCAGACTGCCCCGTGCAGCTGCCAGCTCTAGCCGCACATCTCTGCGTGATGTCCCTTTGCCAGGTACGCCCTCCAATAATGAAGTGGGATTCCCTTTTCTCCTAGGGAGATCACCACTGTGCCAGGTCCCTGGACACAGCGTGGCGTAGACACACTGGAATTATCACTATGTTCCCGCTAGTTACTGCACTAGGGTCACAAAAGTGGTTCTTCAATATCTGTATCTCCAGTTTACTCTCTGCTCCGAACAACTCCGAACCAACTCCGAACCGTCAGTGTTGTGCCCTTTATACTCCAGGGGGCAGGCGCATCTCTGAGGTCACTATCCAGGGACTCAGAGCATACAGCCAGTCCCTTCCTTACACAGGGCACCACACTAGGGTGTGAGGGAAAACCTCCATAACTACTGTGGGCAGGCCTGTATATACCAGGACTTACTGCCAACAGAGAAGATGTATGCAGTCATTATTATGCATGGCTACATACTCCCCCTGGTGAATACCCACCGTCCCGGCTGGGACCTAAATTTGGTGTACCTTGCGCCAGGAAACACTGCAAAGGAACACACAAATAACATGGCAAACATCATAGCATGAACATAATAATGTAAGCCCAGTACACTCACTGACCAGCAGGGAGCGCAAAAGAAACAACAGACCACTCTATTGGACACTTAATAGTAATGCCGAGGATCTGGCTTCTTTACCTCTCGCCCCGCGGCATCATGCACAGTCACGCTGTATTCCCGTGGTACTCCTCTTTCATTACAGTACACCACCTTGTGCATATGTACACTGCGCCCTATCTTCCAGACCCGCATCAGTTGAGCTACCCTCTGCTCGGCCTGTATCCCCTTAATGGCTCCCCCCTTCTCAATGATATAATACTGAATATCAGTCTTGAGCCATCTCTCCCTATTCTCCTCTATCTCTCTCATTAGAGGTTCAGGGACATAGGGGTAATCAAGCCCATGGGACTTCCTGTACTTGGCAATGATAGCTCGCTCAGCTCTGCAAGCCCTAGTTAAACTGGCTTGACCAGCCGTCCCAGGCAACACCCATGATAGGGGCTCATGTGTCTCCACCGGATCATCCAATCCTGCGGACCCCTTAGGAATAACAAGGCCCGCTTGTATGCGGTCCCACCTTACCCTTAGGGCCCTAAGGTATGACTCATCATCAAAATCCCCGGGAGCCCACCAGTGATCAACCACCCCCTCCCTCTCTAAAATAAAGCGGGTGCGGTCAAACCACGATACGTACCCCTCGTACAAGGGGGCCCACAACCTAGTCTCCTTCCGTTCCTCGGAGCTAGAATCTGCCTTTTCCTCTAGGGACTCCTCTTCAAGCCCACCAGAAGACACTCCAGATGTACCCTCCGATCTGGTAATAATTCCCTTACGGTGAGCGGTATTCCTAACAGTAATACTCATCCCGCTAGGACAATCACTAGACACCGACACTTGTCGGGACATGCTCCCTCCTCCCTCTGACCCATCATCCGATGTACCCAAGTCCAGGCTCCCAGTCCGATCATCAAAAGGACCCCGTGACTCCCCGGACAACCCTAAACTGGAACTAGATCCAAATAGGATAGGGACGGGTACAGGGGCTTTAGCTAGGGCCTTAGGACTAACCTTGGGGGTGGACGGGGTTTGGGAACGGGACCGACCAGTAGGCACGGACAGGGTTTCGACCTGCTCTCCAGCGGTACCTGCCTTAGCATTGCCACAAAGTCCACCTTGGTCTTCAACCTTGGGACTCCTGGGCTTCCCATTCAACCGTCCGTTCCCCTGGATCATAGGGGATCGCTTCCCGCTGCTCGATCGCAGCGGTGGCACCATCTCCCACTCGGGGCCTCCCTGGTCCTCCGGCACCACTTCCGCACACGCACGTGCTGCGACGCCATCTTGCGGTGGATTCCCAAGCGGAATCTCTTCCTCCACAAGGATCTCCTCCAACGCCATTCTGCCACGCGATCCAGTCTGGCTCTGGACTCGCTCCTCTGGATCTTCCACCTCCTGGGCCTGCGACAGACACGGTGTCTTAGTCCCGTGCAGGGTAGGTGTAGATCTGCCTCCGTCCGATCCACTAGTCACCACGGCAGTGGGACTCCGGCGATCGGATGGTCGCGGTACGGGAGACATTCGACTCCGCGTCTCCACACCACGAGGAATTTCATCCCTCCATGGCGTACCAATGGTATGACAGTCTCGTCTGATGACTGTCTTACTCGCCAGCCTTGCACACTCCTCGTCCGAGGATTCCAGCTTGCAGTTCGGCCGAGGCATCCCAGTAGGAGACCGGCGATGGGCTCCTCGGTGATCACCTCTCCGATGGCTGAGTTTCTCTATCGGAAGCACGAATGATGGCTCCGACTCTGCGGGACTGGCACTCTTGTTCCAGAGAGCTCCCGGCTGTTCTTCTCTTTGAATCGGGACATTCCCGGCCATTCCCACAGCTTGCACCGGTACGAATGTGGTCATTGGCCACATGTACTGCAGTCCGCAATGGGGGCATCGGGCCTCGCTGCCCACGGCTCCGCCCGGCAGTCTGCACTGCAGGCAAAGACACGCCACAGTCTCCACACCCTCCACACGGATTATCAGGAAGCCTCCTGGAGCCGAATAAGGGTGAGTGGAAATCACAGGACCTTGGTCCACTTTGTCAACAGCTTCAGCCATTTTTATCAGCGGAGGTACTCTGCTCAGAGGTCGATACTGATCAATGGCTCTTCGCAACTGAAAGGCATGGGCTGATATAGTCACCCTTCCTCCCATTTCCTCTTGCGACATCCGGTGAGACCGCAAACCACTCCCCCTGGTTGAAACTAGGGGGATGTCTCGTAGATTTGTAGGCTGACCCAGCACAGGTGCGGAGTGAGTCATAGTCCATGAGAGCGCGGCTCCAGCTTTCGCGCCAAACTCCCCACCGGGGTGGAGTTTCCGCGTTGGCGCCAATCCTGGCCAACATTTAGCAGACTGCAAAGTTGCAAGACCTTTTGCAGCATGCCCACGCGGTGTCCCGGGAACGCGGGAACCGCCATCTTGGTACGCATTGTCTTTTCGTTCACTGTCTTTTCTTTCACTGAAGGCAACGTCTGGCTGTCTGTTAATTGGTGTATAACAAAGTCCATTTCGTTCCTCCCATCGAAGCACACTGTCCTGCTCATTATTCTCAGGGGTATCATCCCGAGAACAAAAACACGACAAACACGGCGCAGCCACGGCTTTCACGCCATTCCATAACAAACTCACAAAAGTCTCTTCTGTAGTCTGTTCTTCACATGACTGCAATCCTGGACCTTCTGCTCTATGCAGATCCTCCATTCTTGTGGTTCTCTTTCCCTGCCATCCTGGACCTTCTGTGCTGTACAGATCCTCCATTTTGACAGGTCTCTCTCTGTTTCTTTGATTGAACACCGATCTTCTGTACGTGGAGCTCCGCTCTACGGGGCAGCTACCACATCTGTACAATAAACATGCCTTGTGCACCACCTTGTGTACCTAACGTAGATCTGACTCGTGTGTGCACTACCTCAGGCTAGGCTCACCCTTCCTGTGTCTACCGTAACACGTTCCTCCAGTCTGTGCTCCTTGGTAAGTGATCTGGAATGGGGACTAGAGTACTCTGGCTCTTCCATGCAGCACTTTGGGCGTCGACCTACTTTTGGCTAGCCTAGTGCGGACCCGTCCAGAGTTCCTGCTCTCAGTTACCAGTTTACCCCTTAGGCGTCCCCCGCTAGCGCTACCTCAAGGCGACTAGAACAGCAATAGCCCCCGGCTCCAGACTCACTAACCCCTTACGGATCCCAAGGCGTCTTTGCGGCATGCATCTCCAGCACCTCCCTGACTACCCCTGGCTCCGTCCCTCAAGCACAAAGTGGCAGCAGACACTTTCCTTAATTCCTACTGTGTGCCTAGCAAAAGCCTGTCCTGTTGACAGGTATCTCAGCAGCGCCTCCAATTGTAACGGGTGCTCCCTCTGGCCTGACCCACCCAATCTCATATTGCCCCGTGTAGTCTAACCAGTCCCCCATTACAAGGCGTGTGTGGTGGTGCACCTGCAAGTAACAGGACTCTTGAGTCTCCCGCTTGGTGTTATTAGGGGATGTCATCAGGACAGGTAGCTGAGGTAGTGGGTGCGAGTCCAACTTACTTCATGTGCAGCGCCTCCACCTCATCAGGATCTATGCTTCCGCAGGGAGATGGTCCTGGTGAGGAACTCCTTCTTGGTGCCATCCACTGTCGAGTAAGCTCACACTCACACAGTGGGGTTCTTGTTTTCAAGGACATCTTTATTAAGTACAGGGATGTAGCAGACTGCCCCGTGCAGCTGCCAGCTCTAGCCGCACATCTCTGCGTGATGTCCCTTTGCCAGGTACGCCCTCCAATAATGAAGTGGGATTCCCTTTTCTCCTAGGGAGATCACCACTGTGCCAGGTCCCTGGACACAGCGTGGCGTAGACACACTGGAATTATCACTATGTTCCCGCTAGTTACTGCACTAGGGTCACAAAAGTGGTTCTTCAATATCTGTATCTCCAGTTTACTCTCTGCTCCGAACAACTCCGAACCAACTCCGAACCGTCAGTGTTGTGCCCTTTATACTCCAGGGGGCAGGCGCATCTCTGAGGTCACTATCCAGGGACTCAGAGCATACAGCCAGTCCCTTCCTTACACAGGGCACCACACTAGGGTGTGAGGGAAAACCTCCATAACTACTGTGGGCAGGCCTGTATATACCAGGACTTACTGCCAACAGAGAAGATGTATGCAGTCATTATTATGCATGGCTACATATATATATATATATATATATATATATTTACACACACACACAAACACATTCCCAGTAAACTTCCATTTTTTAACTTTTATATTACCAGCTAGCTTTACTATTCTAACAATGTGATATTCATGTTTCTTAAGCTTTACAGTACTTTCTAAAGGCTTGTATTTCACGCGTGTTTGGCACAGCACATACTGTTTGTGATAGATTAATGCTATCACCTTTAATAAAATTTCACACTGAAATGTTTCATGCTTTGGCTTCAAGGTTAGATAAGTTGGCTGTATACTCTATCTTTGCATGTTCAATTTAGGCCGGATAATTGTAAAAAAACAAAAACTCAAACAAAACAGTAAAAACATTATTTTTTCTTTTATTCAATATGCCATATTCAATATAAGGTGTTATGGCTCTGATCATTTTATTTTGCCTGAGTGATTAACAGGCTTTTAATGTTCATTGTATATCAGTGCACTAGTTTTTGTATAGTTGTTTTTGTATTTGCTTCTGACCTTCTTAATATTATGTATCTAGATTTATATGCATTTTTATAGAATATAATTAGTATCGTATAAGTGTAATTTTAAATGATATGCAAAATTTTTTTTTAATAATTATTCGTATATACTATAGGTGTCTTTTAAACATCAAGATGATTCTTTAATAGTTGATCATGTAAGATGTACTATGCTCTATCTATCAATCAATTCACTAGAAATTTAGGCTGTTTTTAATTTATATGCTATGAAAGGGTCCTAGTTGATAAGATATGTTGTAACATTGATCCCAGTCTGCTTTTACCATGATCGCAGTTGAATGTAATGCATAGCTATTCACGCCCAGTACATCCCACTTGTAGGAGGGCTCTCCACTTAAGATTAGCATAAATAGCCTATCCACTAGGCTCCATTATCCCCTGAGGAAGTGACAACTCGTCACGAAACGCGTAGGGAGGAGGAGCCTAGTGAATTGAGCTGCCCGGGCACCTGTAGTTCCTGGTGTGAGGAGAGTTCCGGTCTGCCCCACTGCTGACGTCACTCTGATTTCCGGAATCGAGTGCAGCGCGTGGCGACCTTCCCCTTGGCAGCATTAGGAGCTACACAGGCTGCGGACGGCATTGTGAGCGGAGCTCGCCAACTTTCCACATTGTAAGTGTGATTTTATTGTTGTTGTATGTCAATAAATACCTTGTACGTTATCACACTAGTACATTTCCATATCTTCCCCGTCTCAACCCCCCCCCCCCCGCACGCATTCATCTGTGGGAGCGTTGGAGTAAATCATCTCTACTACCACCATCGCTGAGTGAAGGGACCCCTGCAGACCAAACCACGTGGATCCGTGAGACGTTCTGAGGGACAGAGACGTGAGGCACAGATTCTCTCAACTGTACTTGAGAGCCCTCATCCTGTAAGTAGGATTTCAGGGTTCTAGGCAGGGGGGTAATTGAAAAAACATACCACGCTATGTGCGTGCCCTGCTGTTTTTTTTCTATGATTTCAGAGACATCAGCACATCTTATCAGACAACACCCCTGCCTGTCCAACAACTATCAAGATCATCTATCTGGCATAGGAAGCCTATACTAAAGACTGCCCAATTGGTTCACGGTATTTGGGTTCATTGGACTTTATTCACAGCGCCTGGAACAATTTATTTGTATTTTTATTTGGTTTATACAGATTTGGAATAGTCTGTTGATTTTTTGTTCCCTAGGCAGCTTTTATCTTTTGATTAATGTTTGATCACTTTAGGGTTAATCACTTTAATTTGTTATCATAGTTATCACTATTTTATTTTTCTGTAGGTCAGCGCTTTTTAGAGGGCTTATTATTGTTTGTTTGCTAGTATTTAACTCCCTCTGGGGAGTAATAAGTACAGTCCTGAGGCTCAGCCTCTTCCCTTGAGGGGAGAAATGTCTCTGAACAGTCTCTGTTAGGCACAAAGCACAGGCTCTGTGGATCCAAAGGCTGGCCTGTTGGTGCCACCATAGTAGGCATTGGCCTACGGGGCCCCTTACCAGTAGCTCCTCCGGGAGATGCCCCTTCTGTGGAATAGTCCCTTTGAGAGGGTCCCTCCATAGGGTCTTCAGGAGTTTCAGAGTGGGTCTCGTTATTTACAGTCTCTTTACCCACCTCTGATAGATCGGACTCACCGTTGAGTGGCGTGGCCTGTATTTCTTCTTCGTCTCCCACTTGGGGAATGGGGAGAAGGTGATTACGATGCCAAACCTTTACCCGGCCGTCTGTGTCTTTGATGCGATAGACCGGGAGGCCGGTCATCTGTGACTCTACCTCATATACGCCATCTCTCCACCGGTCCGCCAGTTTATGTTTTCCAGGGACTCCCAGATTACGAAGCAACACAGCATTCCCAGGACGTAACTCTCGATACTTGACCTTATTGTCATATCGTCTCTTATTGCCTGCATTCAGTTTAGCTGTAGACTTCTCAGCCTGTTGGTAAGCTTGCTGCAAACTGTCCTTTAGCCTTTGCACATACTTGAAATGGGTAGCATTGAGTATCCCATCCGTTTATACTCGAAGATGCACATCTACTGGGAGTCTTGCCTCCCGCCCAAACATGAGAAAGTATGGGGAGAATCCAGTGGACTCATGGCGAGTACAGTTGTACGCGTGTACCAAAGCCTCTACATGACGACTCCATTCTGTTTTCTGCGCACCGTTCAGGGTTCCAAGCATGTCCAACAGGGTCCTGTTGAATCGTTCAGGCAAAGCATCTCCTTCGGGGTGGTACGGAGTCGTCCGGGATTTGGCGATGTTCAACATTTTAAGTAATTCTCGGATCAGAGTACTCTCAAAATCCCGCTCTTGGTCGGAGTGAAGTCGGTTTGGGAGACCGTAAGGAACGAAGAACTTCTCCCATAGAATTTTTGCGACTGTGATGGCCTTCTGGTCTTTTGTGGGGAAGGCCTGCGCATATCTGGTGTAATGGTCCGTGATGACCAGCACGTTACAGATTCCTTGGCTATCAGGTTCAATACACAGAAAGTCCATACACACCAGGTCCATTGGACCAGAACTCTTGAGATGGGCCATGGGAGCTGCTCTGGTAGGCAAAGTCTTGCGTTGAACGCACCGGGAACAGCGGCGGCAGTGTTGCTCCACCGCTTCCCGCATCTTGGGCCAGAAGAACCGGTCTTGGACTAGCCCAAAAGTCTTCTCTACACCGAGGTGTCCGTGTTCATCATGTAGAGACTTCAACACCATATATCTCAAGTTCTGGGGTAGAACCAGTTGTCGCCTATCAGGGTGGTTATGATATTGGACTACCCTATAGAGCAAACAATTGTCTATCTCGAATTTGTCCACCTCGCGCATTAGTAACGCGACCAGGTCTCGGGGGGCACTCTTCAATAGAGCGGAATTCTTTCTTTGAACAGCTTGCCGAATGATGCTGATTACTGGATCTCTTATCTGATAGTCCACTAAGTCTTTCCATCTTATGACTTTGTCATGGGTTATGTTCATTCCCTTGGGATCGCAGTAGGCGGCGGGGATCGCCTGCGACTGGCACCCTAACGAATCTGCAACTCGTAGTTCGGAGAAGGCCACCCGATCATTGATGACGGCCGCTATGCTACACATTGCTCGCATCCCAGGTCCAGGGATCTCTTCCCATTCATCATCATCGGGAGTAGCACTTAATCCTGGTCGTCGTGATAGAGCATCAGCTCCAATATTCAAAGGCCCCGGCTTGTACTTCAGAGAGAATCTGTAGTTACACAGAGTTGCCAACCATCGGTGCCCTGCTGCATCCAATTTGGCGGAAGTATTGATGTATGTGAGGGGATTGTTATCTGTCCTTTCCTCAAACGTAACACCATAGAGGTAGTCATGAAGTTTCTCTGTGATCGCCCATTTGAGAGCCAGGAACTCTAGCTTGTGTACCGGGTATTTCTGTTCACTGGGTGTCAGACTGCGGCTGATGTAGGCTACAGGCCGAAGACCCTCGGGGTGCTTCTGATGCAGGACAGCGCTCAGTCCATTGAGACTGGCATCCACATGCAGGACATAGGGTTGTTCTGGGTCAGCATACGCAAGCACTGGCGCTTCAGTCAGGCTTTTCTTCAAGTTCAGGAAGGCCCGTTAACATTCGGGCGTCCACTTATCGCCAAAAGGTTGACGGGCCGACGTGGCCTTCCTTCCGGTATCTTCAGGGTATATCTTCAGCAGATTGTTCAAGGGTTTAGCTCGACTAGAGTACCCTTCCACGAAGCGACGGTAATACCCACAGAAACCGAGGAAAGATCGCAGTTCCGTGACATTCTCGGGACGCGGCCAGTTTACTACCGCTTCTACTTTGGCGGGATCGGTAGCAATCCCTTGAGCAGACACGATGTGTCCCACGTAGGTCACCGAGGTGTGACAAAACCGACACTTGTCGAGGGATAACTTCAATCCTTCGTTTCCAAGACGGTCTATCACTTTCAGCAGCCTCTCTTCGTGCTCTTCCAGGGTCTTCCCGAAGACAATGATGTCGTCCAGGTAGACAAGACACTCCCGAGGGTTCATGTCCCCTATGGTTTTCTCCATCAGTCGCTGGAAGGTAGCAGGAGCTCCACATATACCTTGGGGCATACGCGTAAATTGGTAGAAGCCCAGAGGGCAGACGAAGGCCGTCTTTTCCTGATCCTCTTCACTCATAGGTACCTGGTAGTACCCAGATCGCAAGTCGAGCACACTAAACCATTGGCTCCCGTTTAGAGCATTCAGGATTTCTTCAATGCGAGGGAGGTTGTATTGATCGGGTACCGTACGATTATTCAGAGTTCGATAATCGACGCACAATCTTACAGATCCATTCTTCTTCCTTACCACCACTATGGGTGATGCATAAGGACTCCGCGACTCTGTCAGTATCCCAGCGGTCTCCATTTCCTTCAGTACGTTCCTTACATCGTCCACATCCCTGGGGGCGATGCGACGAGAGCGTTCACGGAACGGAGTGGCGTCACTCAGCCTAATGGTGTGTTGGGCGCTGCGACTGCGGCCCACATCCATCTCGCTGGTGGAGAATACCGTCCTCCTTTTATTCAGCTTGACCGTCAGTCGATCCTTCCACTCAGTTGGCAGCGTCGAGTCTCCGAAGTTGAAGTCCAGATCGGCTAACTGCTCACCCACTGCAGCGGCGCTCACCGGTGGCACTGTTTCTACCGGGCTGACGAGATATATGCTGCCCAGACTTTGTCCTACATCAATGTCCATTGGAAATGGAGAGATATTTTGAACATACACGTAGGTTCGTAGAGGAATTCGGGTCGTCCACTCTCTCACTTCAGGTATTACCCTATACCCTTTCTGAATCTCTTCCTCAGGGTCACTCTCCAGAGAGAACAGATAATCGGTCTCATCTCGATCCGGATAACAGCACCAGACGGCCAGGCGTTGAACTCCTCCTGGGGAAATGGTCGTCAGTCCGCGTTGACGATTGTAGAGGTCCCCGTGACGCTCCAAGACATATACTCTGTTACACTCCTCTCTCAGTACAGGGTCCAGGAGTGGATTGGCCATTGGCAATTCATTAGTCTCTTTCAAGTAGGCTCTGATTACGGCTCGCACTATATCCGTATTCGTTCCTAAGATGACCGGGTACTGACACTGTCCTTGAGGCTTTGGGCACACCATTGCCTCCACCTGCATGGGATGTTTCTTGCCGGTATTCAATTGAAGTATCTCCAGTTGAACGCTCACAATCCCATCGATGGGGTAATCTTCATTGCTCAACCCCCTTACCTTCATATGTTCCGCCGACCGCAGGGGGCAGTGCTTAAGGTGTTGGTCATAGAATTGCCGGTATATTATGGTCACTTGGGACCCGGTGTCCAGTAACGCAGAAGCATAGACTCCTTCTACTACCACACGCACGATTGCAGAGGGGCCTACCTGACAGTACCCATCTCCGGACGGAATTCCATCGTCTGGGCTTAGGTCAGTAGGAGCTTCGGGTGGCGCAGGGGTGGCCTTGGATGTCTTGGCTTCTGTGGTCTGTATCCGACAGATCATGGACCTAGCCGGGCTTCCTTTACTGGGCGGTTTCTTTTCTTGGGTGACTCCATCAGGGCACTCTCTGGAGAAATGGCCTTTCTGTCCACAGCCATAGCAGACGACATCTTTAGGATCCAGTCGTCTTGGGTAAGTGGGGAGGATCTCCCCGAAGCCCGGCCTTTCGTTGAGGGCGACTTGGGTGGCGCCTCTTCCTCTCTGACAGGTGTCTTGATCCGGCGAGCGGAGGCTCCCGGGATGTCACTGGCCGGGGGATCTCTGACCTTGGTGCCTGTATGCAGCTTGGTATAGGCTTCATGCCCTTTGACGATCCCCAAAATGTCCATGAAGGTAGGGGGAGGCCCCTCCATTAGCGAGCACCGGATCATGATCACGATGTGATGCGTGGGAATGGCCCCTCGGAGGAACTGCTTGCGCCAGTATTCGTCCATCTCTGAGGCTATGATGAGGCCGCAAGTTCGCAATTTCCACAGGACCAGCTGGATTCGTTGCAGGAAGTCTGACAGGTCTTCCTTCTCCTTCTGTCGGAGACCGTAATATTTGAACCACAGCTCACTCTCCTCTTCATCTTTGCCATAGATCTGGACTAACAAGTCTACCATCTGATGAGCAGAGAGATCAGGGTCTTGGTCGCGCTGTGCACTGACCATGGTGGCTGCTGGTGGTCGGAGGCTTTCCAGGATTCTCTGACGTCTGACCGTTTCAGACCAGGGCCATTCATCGATCACCTTGAGGGTGTGTTCCTTCCAAGAATCGATGCTTTCTTCGCCTGCGGGGACAGGAACCATTCCTGAAAACGCCTTAAATTTCCTATAATTTTGAGCTTGGGCGGACGTAGTTATCGCTTCCACAAGCTGCGGGAATGTCACTCCTAGCATGGAGCCGCCACTGTCTGAGGAACTTGCGATCCCCGCCCCCTGACTGTTAGGGGTTGGGGTGAAGCTGCTCACTAACCGGTTAGGGACCGGTGATGTTGGCGGGCTACCGGCCCAGCTGGTGGCCCCTTGCCTAGCATCAGAAGAGAAGGTCACTCGGGGTAGCAATACGTCTGATCTGATGGGTGTACTGGCGGCCATTTCTTTATCTTCCCAACCCGCATGTCTGGTAAGGGAAGTTACGTGACTGGAAACGGTTCCAGGGTAAATTAGAGGGCACCCTTGCGGCAAAGTCTCTGGTAGATACACTACTCGTGGGCCTCTATCAGGGGGTATAGCTTGTTCGGTGGCCAGCAATAGAGTGTTCTCTTGCCGGTCAATGTTGTAGTGCTTGCTGATGAGGCGGGCGCCCGCCAGACCAGGTAATGTCCTTACTGCGCTGCAGACAGTAAACATGGATACATCGGCAGGTACCCCGTCTACGGCGACTACGTGTCGCAGGAGCTCGCCCAGTTTTTCGGCCCAGTCGGCCACTTGTTTGGGCGTGAGCGCAGACATGCTGACTGATAGGATACTACGTTAACTACTGCGTAGGGCACCCCAGGACTTCTCTCAGCAGCGCCTCCAAATGTAACGGGTATTCCACCCCACCCAATCGCATATATAGTGTGGGTGCGTAGAACATATATTGTTACCAGGTGTGGTGCGTATACCTGTCAGGCTCACAGGAGGCAGAGCCTCCGCTAGTGAGAGCCTGGGGTGAATCCTCTGGAACGTTTCTTTGTTTCAGCGCCTCCACCTATGTAGGATTCTATGAGTATGTAGAATAACCCTAACATAGGAACCACATGCAAATAATCAGTACACCATATGTATGATAACCAATACCGGTTTACTTATGCTCACATGAACCATATAACATCATCATAATAATGGGTGTCCCTCTCTAGAGGGGACACAGACTCTTGCGTCTCGCAGGATGCTTTCCCCTACACCGGGTGATCCCACCCCGTGTCCAATGACCCCACACAATATGTCCCGCACTCTTTAGGTGAGATGATATGTGTGACTGCGCAGCCACCGGTACCAAGTGAGTATAATGTATGATTGTTGGTGCACTTGAAGATTGATACCTGCCCGGGGCTCCCACCCCGGGTTCCGCAGACTACGTCAGGGATTCCGCCCGATCCGACGTCGTCCTCCACACCGCGTTGGGTGAATTCCAGCGTGGATAATATCACCTTTTTGTCTCAGGGTCTTTGATGGCGTTCTGAGCCCAGAACCCACCTCGCAGGGCTGCACGGCTTCAGCGCTGTGTCCCTGACTATCCAAATAGCTAATGGGGCAGTGTCCCTATCTAGGGCCTGTCCCTATAGCACCACAAGCTAAACAGTGTCTCAGGACCTAACTGGGACCTAGGGGGCTGCTGGCCTAATGCAGTGGGTCACTCACCCCTGCACTCACCTCCTTCCCTTAGCGTGTCCTGGTCCTCACTAACTGCGTAGCTGCAAACCCGCGAAAATGTATCTATCTCCCTCCTGGGGAGATACTGTAGCCCTATTGGCTCCCTGGAGTCATGTGGCTCTGCCCCTGTGCACCCTGAGGGCTGCTACTCTCGGGAGCTATTCTCCCTTGCGGGGGCCTCGCACGCCTGTCTGTTGCGCATGCGCCAACCTAGCAATGGCGGCTCCCTGCTTCCCGAGCCGCCGGGACCCTCGCGACGCGACCGCGGCCTTAGCAACGGCCCGATCGCGTCCCCGGCAACCGGCCCGCTCGCGTCCCTAGCAACCGGCCGCAACTCACAGGTAACGCGCACCTGCCCCCTCACTCCCTCGCGTGCGGCGGCTGTGCGCTCTGGAAGAAGGGGGGTCAGCTAGAACAAGGGGGGACCTGGCTACATCTACTTTAATTTTTTCAAGCCGCTTATGAACTTCTTCCTCAGTTAACCAATTGGTCATTAATATGGAGGTTGTGGCTTCCCTCCTGCGGAACTACTATAGCAATTGATTCTTCCCTGGTAAACACAGAGGCAAAGAATTTGTTAAATACCTCTGCTTTTTCCTTATCTCCAATACTCTGCCTACCCATCTCACACTGAAAGGGTCCTATATTTTCTTTTCTCATTTTTTTGTTATTAAGGTACTTAAAGAACTTTTTAGGGTTGACCTTACTTTCTATTGCAATCCTTTTTTCATTATTCATTTTTGCTAATTTGATTGCCCTTTTGCAATTTTTGTCACATTCCTTATAATTCTGATACGATGTTTCCGTCCCTTCTGACTTAAAGAATCTAAACGCCTTCCTCTTCTTGTCCATTTCCTCCCCTACCTGTTTATTTAGCCACATTGGTTTTGACTTATTTCTTTTATACTTATTACCCAGGGTATAAACTGATAAGTGTGCTTTTCTAACAATGTTTTAAAGACTGCCCATTTATCTTCTACATTTTTCCCTGCAAAAACATCATCCCAATGTATTACTTGTAGATTAGACCTCGGCTTATTAAAATCTGCTTTTCTAAAGTTTAAGGTCTTTGTTGAACCCAAGTGTAGCCCTTTTTGTGAACCGCCTGACCCACCCAATCTCACATTGGCCCCTCGTGGTCTAACCGGTTCCTTTTCCCGCAACACACCTGCTCTAAGGGACTACTGGTAACTGTATCACACCTGTGGCTCCAGGAGATCTGAGCCTCCGCTAGCTGGGAGCCTGGGGAAACCCTTACCATTACCTGGTGCAGCGCCTCCACTTACCCAGGATCCCCGTTATGAAAGATAGCCCTGGGTAAGAAATACAATAACACTCATAGATAAAATACTAACACTTTACTAACACGACATGTCACACATCACATAACATAACATAACCTTATGCTCTATCCGCATTACCTCGGCCCAATGTCTGGTGTTCCCACCCAGTGTCCTGTGATCTCCCACACCCAATGTCCCGTACTCCTACGGAGGTCGTGGGTGACTGCGCAGTCACTAAATTAAGCTAGGGCCCAGTTGGTGCACTTATATACTTCAGAGGTACCTTCCGAGCACTCCGATGCTCGGGACCGCAACTCTCTTCTAAAAGGGTCAGACGTCCGTCTGATCCTATCCAGGTACTTCTCTCCGTGGACCCCAACGAGGGTCCCACCGCTTCCCGGGAACAGCAACCGAATCACGGCAACACCAACCGCATCACGGGAACAGCAACCGCCGCTATCCCTAACTAACCCTATCAGGACAGGAACCCTAACCTAGGGCCTGTCCCTGATGAACCGCAACCTGGGATGGCTTGGGGGAAAACTCCTGGGGCCTGTGGAACAATAACCTGCCCCCCCTCCCCTAGCTACCCAGTCCTATCTGTAACTCTCTAGCTACTCGCTACTCCTAACACCTGCAGCAGACACAGAGCTCACACTGTCAGCCTGCAGGCATTCACACACGCTGCACACACTGCGCCCAGCACATGCAGAGACACACACACACAGACAGCTGCAATCACACACAGCCACCTGGATCCCGCAGCAAATCCACTGCACTCACGCTGTGCCTATTTGCCAGTGCGCACAGCCCTATCCGCTGTGGCACTGCCAAACTGCACCTTCCACACCTAAGGGTAACCTCATTATCTAGGGCCGTCCCTTTTCAGTTACCCCCTGCCCTTACCGGGAATTGGGGCCTGCCTGGGGACCTAAGGAGAACCCTTACCTGGTACAGGAGCCACTCGCTCCCTGCACCCTTCCTACTCCTTCCTTCTCCTCGTCCTGACTGACTGTGCAAAGCCCGGGAAATGTATCTATATTCCCGGGCTGAGCTTCCTCCAGCCCTACTGGCCGCAATGGAACACCTGACCTCTGTCTCCCTATGCCTCCTGGGAATTGTAGTTCCCAGGGGGCTGCCTAAACACTGGGGCCGCGTGCGCGCTTCTCCCGCGCATGCGCGAACGCCTAATGGCCGCCGCAACCTCACTATCCTCTTCCCTACTCTCGCGCGATCTCTCCCTGCACTGGGGATCCTACCTGACACTTTCGGCCTACTGCGCATGCGCGAACTAACGCGCAATGGCGGCGCCCTCTCCTTCACAAGCCGGGCCGGTGGCAACGCGATCGCGGCCCTAGCGACGGCCCGATCGCGTCCCCGGCAACCGGCCTGCGCCTCACAGTCCCGCTCTGCTCCCAGCAATGGCCCCCACCCTCGCGTTCTCCCGGCGGGTCCACCGCTGCCTCCGGCGGCACCCGCAACCACCCGGTGAGCGCGGAGGGGGGTCAGGGAGTCAAATTTTACCTCGGGGCTACACAAGTAATCTGTTTTTTGATTATTTATTTCAAATGAGACCATGTTATAATCATTGTTACCCAGGACTTGAATATCTGTTATTACTTCTACATTGTTTGATATGACCAAATCCAGTATTGCCCCTCTCCTGGTTGGTTCCTCAATAATTTGGGTCATATTTTAACTTCCTCAATCTCACTGATATTTGGTGGTTTATAGCATATCCCTACAAACATTTACTTTATACTTTTACCTCCACTGCTAATTTCTATCCACAAGGTCTCTACATTTTCATAATTCAATTCCTAAACATCTTCCCTTATAATAGGTTTTTGATCTGGTTTAACATATAAACATACTCCACCTCCTCTTCTATGATGGAGAGGGGCATGGATGTTCGACTGCAAAACGTTGAGTGGGGCATCGGCTGTCTCTATTTTTTGGTTGGTTTTCCCTGCCCTTGTATGTCCATTGCAGGAGCAGGGGGACTATTATCAATATTGAATATTGTCTCTATCTTTACAGACCAAGGTGTCCAAGAACAGCCAGCCAGTTCGATAAAGAAAAATAAAAGAAGATTTTAAATTTGAAAGAAGAGACGACATTGTATTTTTGTATTGTTATTTTTTTTATTTGATTATAGTGTGAAAATAAAACGTTTCATTCTTTAAAAATACTTTTTGGTGTTCATGTTTTTTCTCTTTACATGTAAATTAAATACACTTACAGTAGTTCTGTACATAAAGTACTAATGTCATTTAAATATAAATAAATATCTAATTTAAATATATATAAATCTAGAAAGTAACATATATACTTACAACTGTCAAGGTGAAGGCTAATAGCGCTTTCGCCCATTTGTGTTTAAACCATATAAATATGCATTAAACTTAATGTGCATTACAATACATATGAACGCAAATGGAGAACCATCTCTTCCACCAATGCTCCAGGTTATACAGTACGCATTCAGATAAATATGAATAGCTATTTACCAATGTTTTCAGCAATACATCTTTCATACACTGTTGGTGTATCCAGGCCAGTAAATGTGAGTACATCAAGAAGAGGGTCATTGATGCTCGTTAATAGGGGTGTGCACTGATATAGGAGACAGTGCACCGCCATCATCTTCCTCCTTGGGAGGAAATCCTGTCTTGACATTACTATACATAGTAGGCAATAAACACATTGAGTGTCAAGGTGGTTACCTACTGTATTGAGAGGTTATATACAGCAATAGGAGGAGTTATAGGGAGCGGTAATATGGAGACGTAGGAGAAGTTATAGTAAGCGGTTATATGGAGTAATAGTAATGTTGGAGTTATAGGGAGTGGTTATATGGAGCTATAGGGAAATTATAGGGAGAGGTTAAATGCAGCAATAGGAAGAGTTACAGTGTAGCGAAAGGTTATATGGAGAAATATATATACTGTAGGGGGCAATAGGCAGGAATAAGAGGGACATTATTGAAAATGAAAGACTTTTCCCTTGGTCAGGACTGCACGAATATGCTCACCCCGGGGAGAATTTTGCCAACGCCCCTGAGTTCATTAGGTCCCAGCAAATAGACACACGAACGTTCGGAGAAATTAAGATTTCAGACACAAAGCAGTTCTTCTTCCTCACTTCTAATTTTATCATGGCTGCAAGCAGCTTTTTATAGGCATTTACAAAGGCGTTTCTAGTACATAGCAGAAAATACAATCCTCAGCATTTTTTCTGGTAAAAAATGGAATCAAGATGTACGTGTCCTTTCTAGCCTGCCATCTGCAAAAGAAAACCTTGTCTATGTTTACCTAGCTGGGGCCTTTAGCTGTGGCTTGTTTACTTAACAAACATCTTACAAGAAAAGGTAAGGATTCTTGCTTACTACAAAACAGGTACAAAGTTCAATCTTTTAAAAAAGCTAAATTGAACTGGAACTTACAGCTTCACAAAATGAAAGACAGACAACATGGAAGACAGACTAGTAATTTTAACCCTAACAATTCCCTCCTTTTGTTCTCTAAAGAACAACCACCTCAGGCCTGGCCCCTGTATCCCTCATACCCCACTCAGGAGAGGAAAAACTCATAAAGAGGAACCTCCAAGGGACCATGGGGGTATTGAGGACCATTCCCTTATTGGTCATCATGTTGGATAATCATTGATGAATAAATGGGCAGCTTCTGATCAGTGACAAGCATACTTTTGTTAGAGGGGCGGTTTGATACATACATGGATATGGAGGTAGAAGCGGGTTTGGATACACTGTTACATATAGATCTGATTATACATGTGGCAAGTTGGAAAATTGCATAAAAACCAGAAGGAGTCCAACAATTGCTATTATACCATACAATATTGCAATACTGTTGATCTAATTTGTTGCTTTTTGCTGCTAAGCCTTAAAATAGCATCTTTAGTATTGTTTAAAGCGGCGTCTATATCTACCACCAAAAGATCTAATTTTGCATATAAATCATATATTCCTAAAATAGAACTCCCGCAACTCTCTTAGCTGAGCTGCTTTTAATGGTTAATGCCCTTCGATTTCGTATATTTTGCTTAGGTAGGGTAGACATTATTTGAAAAGCGGGCAAATTCTATTTCTGAGAATAAGTGGAGGTTGGTGGGGGTTAATATCTCCTAGGAGCGACTGCACAACACATACATCTTACATACTTCATTTACTCAAATTATCGGAACAAACAAAATGATTCCATGGTCAAAATGGCTAACTTGTGATCCTTTCCTTGTGGTTGACACACGCCCCTGGGTGACCTCCCCACCTTCCTCACATCCAATCTTCTCAACCCCATCTTATCCTTAAGAGACTGTCTATTTAAGGAACAGTTAACCATGTCATAGTCCTGCTGGACCAAGAAGTGGTCCTATAGTGCATAACTTGATAACATATGTCACTGCCGGCCATTATGTTAGCCAGGTTGATTTCTCCTTCTTCTGCTGCTGAATCCATTTCCGGGGGACTGCTGACGTTGTCATCACTGAGCAAGGGTGTGGGTGCAACGTACTTCTGGATCAAAGTTTCACTGCGCATGACACATACATACTGAGCAACGATGAGTACTGCCAACACACATACCAGAGCATTCACAAGCTTCGCTCCCAGCGAAAATAATCCAACCACCAAATCCCAACAGATCCCATCCCTCATCTCTACCTTTAAACACTGGAACCACTTTCCCAAAATAGCATGACCTGGTCTTTGTTTACCAGGATTCCATTATATGACAAAAGAGTGTGCATATATGCTATACACAGGACAATAAAAACAAAAGAAATATTACTAAACAAACTATACCTGTTACTACCCTATCGTCTTTGTGTGTACACTACTTACACAAACCTAATAGAATATACATTGTAATTAAAAATAATAAAACCTGTAAAGAAAAAAGGTTATTAAAAGTTCAAAGTTCATGTGTTGAGGTCCGGATTTCTGCCTATGAACTTTTCTTCCTCGTTGGTTTGTGCCGGGTTTTATTATGACTCAAAAACACCAACTGAAAATGGCTGTGTCTTTAGGCCTTCCCTCCTGTGTTGAGGTTTAACTTGAAGCGACTGTGGGTGCACTGCGTAACATGGATCAAGGAAAATACTTTGATGGAGTAGAATCTGGAATGGGCCTCTCCACTTTAGATGAAAAGCGCTTGTGCATAGAATATGCTTGAGCCAGTCATCTTTATTTAGGTGACGTTGCTTCATCTGTTTGGAAGGACTGCACCTGGACATGGAGAGACTCAAACAATTGCATTAGTTTCACACAATAGACGCTGATTAAACCATCTGTTAGAGCATAATCATGCAACATTAAGTCTACAAGGGACCTGGGGTGATCATTGGTCAACCCATGAGAAAAGTTTGTTCTGATAGACAGTGGTTGTAGGGGAATGACCCCCGTATTGTCCAGTGCTTCTAAAGTTCCAAAGATAAAACTGGGTGTATTGTAGTAGCAGTCTCTGACACGTAAAGTATAAGGATGGCCACTACACGAGCATGAGGATCCTGTGTGAGGGGAACCAGCAACCAGAGCATACGGCAGGATAAAGGATAAAGGATAAAGCCTGGGTGGGGGGCTGTTGTACAGGGGATAGTTAGAGTCAGGGAGAGAGGCAACCAAAAGGCTACCCCTCCCGTGTACTCACGGTATTATCACCTGCTGCCCTGACCCAACCCGGTGTAATCACTGCCCGTGCCTAGCTGGTCCCGTCTCCTCGGGCGTCGCGCTGGTGTGTGACGTCATCTCCGAGGTCCGACAGCTATGCTGTGGAGAGGTGAAACAAGCGCTGCCAAATCGGCGATCCTGAGAAGCCCCGAAGCGGTTGCTAGGGGTGGATCCAAACGCCGTCGTCAGGATAGGGGAATGAAGACCAGCTCCCAGCTCCGTGTGATGGCCTGCGTGCTCCACCAAAAGTTAAAGTGAAAATAGTTCGTAGTGTATAGATGGTCACTGCAGCAGGAATTCAACCGGAAACATGAATAATTAAAATCAGCTTTATTAAACTAGAGTGCTGCGCATCACAGAGAACCACTCTGACGCGTTTCGTTCCTGAACACAGGAACGAAACGCGTCAGAGTGGTTCTCTGTGATGCGCAGCACTCTAGTTTAATAAAGCTGATTTTAATTATTCATGTTTCCGGTTGAATTCCTGCTGCAGTGACCATCTATACACTACGAACTATGTTCTGATAGACAGCAATAAATTACAGCAATAACATCCCTCCTTTTGTTCACATCTTATTACATGTGAACAATATCTCACAAAGGATAACAGCATAGAAAACATTACCTTAGTGGCCTAAATAGAGTTGCCTGATCTATAGCAAAATTAACCCTAAAACCTTTAAGTATAATAGTTACATTAAAAACCTCAAAACCTAATACTGCTATATTCTCCTGACAGAAACCTTTTTAAAATACAAATTAACATCTGGTTTGCTGAGGGAACAACCTGTAAATGTATTTACTAGTTACACACAAACAGGACACAGAACACAGACACAAAACAAACAGAATTTAACACTTCTCTCATACACATCCAACCAACTTTTACAAAAATAACAAAAAAACACATATTTCTCACCTATGCTAATAAATAAGAAAACAAAAACAGTTTGATCCTGTAAACTAAATTAATAAAAATGTCCTTCTCTTTCCCCATATTATAATGAACCTTTTAAAATTCATTTGAAAATACTGCCCGTTATTTTTGTGTAACGTGTTCACCTGATTTTTGCCTGTGGAAATTTAGAGGGAAAGAATGTAATTTCTGGTTAAGGAAACAAATCGCCTGGCCAGTACGATAAGTATCCTTATTTTTCCAGTAACCGGACTGATTACAAAAATTTATTTATTTATTTATTTATAAAATATTTTACCAGGAAGTAATACATTGAGAGTTACCTCTCGTTTTCAAGTATGTCCTGGGATGGTAAAGAACAAATGATCTTTTCCGAATTTGTCCTTCTTTATCCTCCTTTCTCTCCACGGGCACCCAAACTCTCCTCTGCCCAGTGTTAATTAGTTTGTATTGTAGTGGGGGTGTACACCTTTAGAGATCAAACTTCAACGTGAGCAATTAATTATATTCTTATTTTAGAAACACTTGCAATTTCCTGGATATAAATTTTGTATACATACAATAAACCGACATTCCTATTATTCAATGCACATAAGACTTTCACAGATAGGATTCACTCAGGTTCTTACAAACACACACACAGGGGTTATTCATACAATCAACCTTTTTACCATATTCATGCCTGAAAATCTAAAAAAAAACATTCTGAGAGAAAAAAAAAACTTATACCTACTGATATGTTCCTCGCTGAGATTTTGCAATACATAAAACTCCCTAAACTTTTCGATCCAGACGGGAAAATATTATTAATGCAAATCAATATACACTCATACTCTGTTAATCTGGCACAAATAATTTGGGTTGCATGTCTTAAAATTAAATTGGAAAAATTATATTTTCTGTCTTTATCTCTCTTTGATTGACTTTCTGACACTTACTAATAATACTTTAACCAAAGGAAAACCATCCCTGCAACTTGTCCTATTGTTTCAACTTTATAGTTCCTTATCTTTCTTTTACACAACCTCCCTCTGTCTACATCCTTCTTCTACCATTCTCCGTCACCTATCACTATACCTTCAATCAACATTCCTACATCTTTCCTGTGTAACAATCACTGAAGAGATAAAAAATGTGGTGGCTAGCTAGAGCTGCTTATACATGCTGGCAACTGCAAGAGGGACAGAGTTGACTTTTACATTCCTTATTTTCCTTGTAATTAATATAATTTGATTTAAATTTTTAGTGTATAAAATTTAGTGTATTCACGCTGCTGATTTGGATGGGAGGGATAAACATACCTCTATTTCTATTTCTCCCTCCTCCCTGATTCCTATCAAAATACATAACTGACTGTGGTAGTGGGGCTATGGGGAGCACACCTGCAGCATCTTTCAAACACACAGTCTGTTCCCAGTCATCCACTGCTTTCAAATGCCATCCGTCAATACATATTTTGGCAGTACGTGAATGCTTCGTGAGCATATTATTCATGGCATGATGAATATACAGGGACGAGAAGTCATCCGTAATAGACATTTCACATTCATTCGTCCAGCATTCTTTAAATCGTCTAAGAAAGTCAGTCACTGTCTCATCTTTCTTTTGCACAAAAGCTATAGCTGGAGTAATATCTTTTCTGTCACCATGTTCAGCTTTCAATACTGTTGCTATCTCCTCTTTGTTAGTTTTTTTGTTAGTTTTAAACTTAATAACTTCTGGCTTACTTTCAGATTCTTTAGTGTTATTAGTCCCCATAAATAGTTTATAGAAGAAGAGCGAAATATTGGCAAATAAAAGAAAAGAGATCTTAATAAAACAAAAGAAATCTTAATAAAATAAAAGAAAACTTAACAAAACAAAAGAAAACTTGAGAAAACAAAAAAAACTTGATAAGAAAAAAGAAAACTTGATAAAACAAAAGAAAAATTGATAAAACAAAAGAAAACTTCATAAAACAAAAGGAAACTTAATAAAACAAACTATATATATACACAACTGTGTCTATTCCAACTGAGAATGTAACTCAGGCGTACACTGTAAATGGGGCCTCAAACACCCACTTTACAATCTGGGAATCAAACCCATTTACTAATCTGTGCCTCAAACCCACTTATGCCAGTCCTACCAGTGAATAAATTCCCAGAAGGAAGGTGAGACTCCAAAAATTAGAATGTACTCACCTTTCCCAGTGTGAATCCCGCTTCTGACACCAATTGAAAATGAAAGACTTTTCCCTTGGTCAGGACTGCACGAATATTCTCAACCCGGGGAGAATTTGGCTAACGCCCCTGAGTTCACGAGGTCCCAGCAAATAGACACACGAACGTTCGGAGAAATTAAGATTTCAGACACAAAGCAGTTCTTCTTCCTCACTTCTAATTTTATCATGGTTGCAAGCAGCTTTTTATAGGCATTTACAAAGGCGTTTCTAGTACATAACAGAAAATACATTCGTCAGCATTTTTTCTGGTAAAAACTGGAATCAAGATGTACGTGTCCTTTCTAGCCTGCCATCTGCAAAAGAAGACCTTGTCTATGTTTACCTAGCTGGGGCCTTTAGCTGTGGCTTGTTAACTTAACAAACATCTTACAATAAAAGATAAGGATTCTTGCTTACTACAAAACAGGTACAAAGTTCAATCTTTTAAAAAAGCTAAATTGAACTGGAACTTACAGCTTCACAAAATGGAAGACAGACAACATGGAGGACAGTGAATAAAGGAAAAGATGGCGCTACCTGAGCTAGTAACAGTAGCAGAAACGGTACTTAATCTCACTTTATAGAGTACGTGATACCTGCTGCTGGGGTATACTGTATTCGTGGGAATCTTCAGTTCCCATGTATGTAGAAAAAAAGGAGGAAAATATACCTTAGCGCATGGAATCAATTAATAGTGACTAATATTTCTCAGAGGAAAAGAGATCCAAATTAGACCACAGTAGAATTGTGTGTAATACAAATAATAATTTAATAAAATAACAGACCTAATAATTCCAAAAAAATACTTCATAAATATCCCAACTGGGTACAAGCTAAGGAGTCCATCGAAACGTGTAGAGTCGAGAGCGCCCTGCTGACGCTACTCACCTATACCTGCCTGCACCTGGAATCCCCTCGATTTGGCGAAGTTTGCAAGCGCCTCGACACCGGAAGTGAAACGCAGTGAAACCGGAAGTGACGCGACGGGAGATCCGTGTACGAAGGGGTGAGAGTCTGGAAGCAGTGTTCGCTTTTCCTATGTGCCCATTATATGATTTTATTGATATAAGCGTACATCCTTATGGTTTTACAGATTAAATTGTTTAGATTTTTATTGGTACACACTATGTTGGGCTTTTCGTTTTCCCATTCACATATAGCTGTGTATACATCATCCTGAGTGACATCCAGTCACAGCAAGTGATTTAATCCCCAAGACCACGGAGCATAGAGAGAGGTTGGATCTACATACCATATCCCACTACCACTACCCACCTGAGCTTGGGATACATGCTTGATTTTTTCAAAGAAAATGTGAGTTCTGAATTTAAAGAAGTCTACAGAAATTGGATATATCTTTAGAGACATTGTTGCACTATATTGTAGCTTTTCTCATTTACATATTTACCACTGATTGAGTTGCGCTCCCCTTCAACTTCCACACGTTCCAGCAAGAGGGATTCCTGTGGACCATCCTTCCAAGGGTTCTGAGCAGCATTTCTTTATTCACTATTTTGCACTTTTGTAGCCCTTTATTATATTTATTATATGTTATTCACATTCACTTTCACTTTTCAAGTCACAATATTAATTTATATTATCACTAATTATAATCTCCTTTAGAGCGCTGTTAAAAGGTTTTTTCCCCAATTATATAAAGTTATCAGAGGAGTTATAGGGTACAGTATATAAGGTAATATGAAGTGTTGGAGAGCAGTTATATGGAGAAATAAGAAGAGTAGTACTGTAGGAAATGATTATATGGAGCAATAGGATGAGTTATAGGGAAAGGGTGTATGGAGCAATAGGAGGAGTTATATGGAAAGGTTTTATGGAGCAATCAGAGAAGTAATAGGAAGAAGTTATAAAGAGTAATAGGGGGAGTTATAAAGTAAGTAGGGGTTATATTAAGTAATAGGAGGAGTTAGAGGGCGAGAGATTATTATTGTTTGCTGTATAGAAGAATGTCGGGAATGTCACGCTGGACACCAACTTTATCAACACATTTATATTTCTGGGTACTTGATTGAACAGAACAAGTTGCAAAATAAATTGTGATTTATTTCCTTAATAGACAAACACACGACATCTGCAGAATACACTTAAAACAACACTTACTGGGATAAGGGAACAAAATAAATTGTCCTTGGAACGAAAGAAATTGTCCTTTGCTTGCAAGCGCCAGAAATGCAACCTTGGTTTAAAAGTCACGGTTACGTTGTTATTAACCCCTTCACTCCTGGACCGGTTGCCGCTGTGCTGGAACAAAGTCTTGCATCTTTACATCATGGATAAAAATTCAGGAATCACACTGGGGATACCTGGGGAGCCACAGTTATAGACTGTCCAAAGCTATCTTTAACATGTGGATCCAATCCCACTCGTGGGAACCATTAACCCACCAATAGCCAGTTTACCCACAGTTCATAAGACCGGTCAAAAGGGCTGTCCGTTGGCCGGTCGCATGGGTCAGGTTGACGCCCATGCCACTTAGCATACCTGGGCTACACCCATAACTTGGTGCCGCTGAGTCTGATATCTGACTCAGAGGTGTCACTAGCCTGAGATCTGTTGTGCATAAGTATGCCAGTTTTGTATACATTATGGGTCTTCTGGGTCTTTTCATAACTGACACTCTTTTAGACAGGGAAATGCTAAATAAGCGAGACCCCTTTGAGGCTCCATCATAAAAATACCCCCAGCTCATTCACCCATATCCAGCTGGATGTCCAAGTAATTCCTGCTTGGGCTTACAAAAAATACCTCCTGTCTTACATTTACAATCTGCAGTTTATACATACTTTAATTAAACACCATGTTCTACAAGTGCATAACTGTAAAAATGGTATGTACGTGCATGTAGTGGGTCACTGTATTTGCACCTCAAAAATCAGGTTTCTGGGTGCTTTAGTTCTAGAATTAGTATTTCTCATTGAAATGCCATGTAGAGAAAAGAAGAACTGGCGCACAGCCAATGAGTGGGTCACCAAGAGTTGCACTGAAAAAATATATCCTTTATTGATCCATTAAAACGAAGAAGTGCGCATGCGCAAGAAACGCGTTGGGCCTTTGAGAGTCATTTATCAGCTAACTGGTAGAGGAGCAGACCCTTGCAGCAGTTCCTTGAGTTGCGGTGTATTGGAGTATATACACCTGAAGTGAGTTCCGGTGCGTTGTCCCGCCCGCTGTGACGCAGTTCCGGGCGCGAACAGAGGGCGTCCTGTGAAGCTGAAGGCAGTGTTGCCTCACCGGCATCAATCGGAAGAGGTACCAGCAGGCTTCTACACGTGGCACGCGTCCACCAACAGCTGTCGCCGGACCGTCTACACTTTATACACCTGCCTAAATCCTGTGGACTTGCTGTAAGTAGGATTCCGGTTTTACACACCGGATCCTAGACCTGCTCGTCACCAGCTTGCTGCATTTTATTGTGTTTATTAAATTTCATTATATTAGTCAGCCTATTTGTTTATTGTTGTATGTGCTTGTTTGTCCATGTCTATGTGTTACATGTTATAACCATACTCTGTTACGCTATGATTCTGTTCTTTTGTCTCCCCTGCATATTACATCACTGTTGTTGCTGAGGAATCTGCTGTCCACTGGACTGGATCACCATCTATTGCATATCCCAAGCCAATCATTGGACTTATTTATATCCCATTATTTGGACTCTATGGCGCCGGTCTGTATTGTTTTTCTTGTTTTTCACTAACTGTGTTTGGGTTAGTTATTCCTGGCAGCCTTGCCTCATTCATTTATCACATTGTTGTTAATATATATTGTATTTATTTTTATTTTTAGCGCTATACACACCACTCTTTTTTCTAGGGATAACAATGGTTGTCGATGATAACATTACATTACATCATTACTTTAAACAAAGTTGTCTATGACAGAGAAAATAAAGATAATTAATAGAAGACACCGAGCAAGCAGGACCTGTGTCTATACAGCTCCGTCCCAAGAGAGGACGAAATAAAGATAACAGGGACCAAGAAACCCCTCAAAATATATTACAAAAACTGGGGGAAGATATCATATTTATGCTGAATGCCCCGGTGGCGGTGGATTACACACAAACCCCAAGTATACACGCAAAGACCGAGTCCCCTGGGCCTCCTCTCTCAAATTGCCGTGTGGCTAAGATGGCGGCCAAGCAGGACTGATTTACCTGGATCCGGCGCCAAACCCCGCAAGGTAGTCTCTCTGAGACCAAGGTCTGCAGACCCCAAAACCATCTGGGATCCGGAGAGCGGAGCGAGGATCTGACCGGTGGCCTGATCTGCATCAACCCACCGCTGGTTCTGGTGGAGAGAGGTGGGTGCTTTGATCTCCCCACATAGGCAGCCGACGGGGGCCTCCCGCTCTGTCCCGTTCTATGCGATGGCCGCACCTGGTGTCGGGTCTCGGCGGTGTCTCATACCCCCCTGTCAAAAGCCACTTCACTAAACAAAGACCTACAACAAAATAATAAACACTGCTTAAAATAAAAATACTCTGCTGGTGCAGCTGGAGGCTAACTAAAATGGCCGCCATGGCGCTGTAGCTGGACGCCGCACTTACCAATCCCGGCCGGCAGTAAACCCGATCAGTGCACCTTCCCGCTATCCCCCCTGTCTCCCTGTGCTGCCTTCCACCTGCCTGCACCGTCTCTGCGAGGAGGGGGGCTGAGAACAGCTGCTGCCTGGATCGGAGCTGTCTGGCTCCTTGCGTTTCAGCCTGCGTGCCAAATCCAAGATGGCCGCTGCAGGCTGGATTTAAAGGCATATCTCCCCCCCCAGGAACATAAATAAATAAACACCACAACATAAAAAATCAGCCTAATCCTAGCCCAGGGGCTGCTGACGCAGGAGAATAAAAACAAAAGCAGATACACATGCCCCGGCCACTAGGCAATGTCCGCATAACCCCTGAAAACCCAAGCATAGATGCAATAAAGTGGATCGCATGCAGAGGAGCGACACAGCAGACACTGACAAGATTAAATGACTCTGCCCCATTAAAAATGTTCTAAAGGGGGGCTTCCGGTGACGTCATCCGACATGGCTGCATTTTAGGAGAGCTCCGTGGACCCCTGTGAAGAAACAGACAAATAAGCGCATTTCCCCCCACCGGTTTCAACCAACGCAATCATCCCCAGAAGGGTGAATACCGCGGCGATGCAGCCGAGACAAAAAAAACCCAACACCCCGGCTGTAACAAAATACTTTCCCCCGGCACAGAGGAGCCCAGGCGCGGCGCCTGAAATCCAAGATGGCGCTGAGGCACGAGGCTCCCCCGCTGCAGCAAGCAGCCAGCAACACCCGAGGGAGAACCCAGAGCCAGAAGGCATGATAACGAAGGCCTACTTAGAGGACCTGATGACCTCCCTACACAATAAACTTTACTCCACGCTACAGCAAGATCTGAAAGCCGTCGTGACACAACTAAAGCGTGAGGTGTCAGGCCTGGCGGACAGAACCACAGAGCTGGAGACAAAACTAGGGGAGACCCTCCAGAGACAAATGGAGGCCGAAGATGAGATATTCCGGCTTGGGGAGGAAGTGGCCAGCCTCAAAGACGGAATGGAGGATCAGGAGAACAGGTGACAGGAGACAGAACCAGCGGATACGCAATGTCCCTGAATCTGTTCCCCCTGACCTCCTCTGACCATACCTCTCTGAGCTCTTTTCTACCTTCTGTGGAGACATTGACGCCAGGGACCTGGAAATAGACCGGACACACCGCGCCCTCGGTCCCAGATCAGAAGACCCAAACAGGCGCAGGGGCATTATCATACGGTTCCACAGTTACACCACGAAGGAGAAAATCCTGACAGCCTGCCGTGACAAAGGTGACATCACGTTCCAAAATGAGAAAATACAGGTCTACAATGACCTATCCAGGCTCACAGACAACAGGCGGCGAGAACTTAAGCCCCTAACCCTTCTCCTGCGAGAAAATGGCGTCCGCTACAGATGGGGTTTCCCATTCAAATTAACAGCGAGCAGAAATGGGAAATTCCTCACCATCAGACGCCCAGAAGACATGGCCGCGTTCGCGAAGACACTGGGCCTCAACCCCGCGCCTTCCTGGGAGGAAGGAGGTTGTCCGAGCCGAGAAGCAGGAGAGGGAGATGGGACCGTTAGATCCTCCCGCAGAATCGCCGCCCAATCACAGTCGCAGGCAAGAGGAAGATAACCTACTCAAAAAGCCACACCAAGACTGACCTTTCATTCCCAGTTGGCCGTTGCCGCATCCCTGTTCGGGCGCAAGACGGACAGCGCACCCCTGCTGAGCTGCTGGAGGAGAAGCCCCCCCCACTTCGCACATGCCACCACCTACAGACGCACCCCCCCCCCAATGTACACGCACTCCCCCCCAACACCCCCACACATTTAACCCGTGCCCACATAGATACCCCCCTACCCCCCCATTATCATAAAACACACAAAGGTCCGCCCCCCCCTCCACCCACCTTACTGAAGCGATAAACCAGCAACCAGACAGACACCACAACATCAGCACCATCAAGCCTCTGCTATGCCTCCCTCCGCTCCTCATACACCCTCAGCCCCAGGCTTACACGAAATCAACGCTGCCCCTCCACCGCTAGACTCAAACATAAGCTCATTCACAGAGTCCAACACAACCCGATACAGGGCCACTACCAGCAGCGACACTATAAATGCAAAAGTTACTGCTATCAGGTCGACCAAAAGATCCAGAATCGGCTTTCCTATAGCAGATAACCAGCCACACAGCAAGGGCATGGAATGAGTTAGTTATATGTATATTACTGACTAGAATTGTTTTGATTAAAGTTAATTGTGACGCCAATGCTACTTGTCCGGCGCCTGAAGGGGAAAAAAAAAAAGGCTTATTTACAAGGCTTCCTCGATTGTAACCGATCCTCCATGTTGGGAATTTCCAGTTTGCAATTATCCAAATGTATGTTTATGCAAAAGCTTACTTGTATCACCTAACCATCTCAGACCACCGCTACCTGATCATTGAGACCCTACCCCCGCCTCCCCCCCTCTCCCCCTCTCCCCCCTAGTCCTCCCCTCCCCCACCCCCCTCCCCCCCAGTCATCCCCCCTCTCCCCCCCCCAGATCCAGGGGGTAGATTTCTTGTGGTATATGGCTCATTAGCGGGTGCGGCGATCGCCCTGATCAACCTCTATGCACCAAACGAGAACCAACCAGAGTTTATGAGAGAAGTTCTAAGTACTATCGACCCTACCTACCTATCATCACTGATAGTAGGGGGCGACCTAAACATGGCCGTAAACCCAATAGAGGATAGGACGCTCCCCTCACATCACCCACACACGGTACTATCCCTAAAGACAGGAACTGCATTTAGAGCAATTATCAAAGAATTTTCCCTAGTGGACGTTTGGAGATCCCAACATCAGAGCCAAAGGGACTACACCTTTTACTCCGCACCCCACCAGACCTACTCTCGCATTGATTACCTTTTTACAACCAAGAATGTCTTGGCGGCCTCCCAGAAAACGGATATAGGGCCGATCACATGGTCGGACCACGCCCCTATTTCGTTAACTCTCTCTGTTCCATTCATAAAGTCGAGCACATTTACCTGGAAACTAAACGATTCACTATTGAATCACCCAGAAATAGAGAGAGAAATCAAGTCAGCCATGTCAGAGTACTTTAAGACCAACTCAGGTTCAGTCTCATCCTCGGCGGTTCTATGGGAGGCTTATAAGGCAACCATCAGAGGTACTCTCATCGCTATAGCATCCCATAGAAAAAAAGTTTAGGCAAAATTACTCAAAGACTTGACAGAAAAAATAATCAAACTAGAACAGCAACACAAATCCAACCCCTCAGGGAAAATATACAAAGCCCTAACTGCCGCCAGAAACGAGTTGAAAAAAATCCAACTAGAGGATGTCGAAAAAGCCCTTCGATGGATTAACCAGAGATACTACGACATGGGCAATAAAGCTGACAAACTTTTGGCCAGCAAATTAAGAGGGGTACAAAAAAGGTCCCAAATAACTGCGATTAAGAACAGATCAGGTGACATATTATATAATGACAAACACATTGCGGAAGAATTTACCAAATTCTACACCAAATTATACAACCTCAGAACTCAGGAGGATAATAATAGAGCTTCAAGGCTCACAGCAGTCTCGAATTATCTAGACAATTGCAATCTCCCATCTCTGAAAGAGAAGGAGAATGAGACGCTCAACGGGAAGATCACTAAAGAGGAATTGGCAGACGCGGTAAAAGCACTAAAAATATCCAAAGCCCCTGGCCCTGATGGATTTACAAACGCCTTCTATAAGAGATTCCTCCCGTCCCTATCACCTCACTTACTAGCCTTGTTCAACTCCTTTATGGAAGGTGAACCCATACCAACCTCAATGTCATTGGCCAACCTAGCAATAATCCACAAAGAGGGCAGAGGCCCAATGCAGTGTGGGAGTTACCACCCCATATCGTTGTTGAACAATGACCTTAAGCTGTACAGCAAAATCTTGGCTAATAGATTAAACCCCATCCTACCCAGACTGATCCATAATGATCAAGTGGATTTGTCTCGGGCCGACAGGCCTCGGACAACACCCGCAAAATCATAAACATAATAGACCACATTAATCATACAAATACCAAGGCAGTTCTCCTGAGCTTAGATGCAGAGAAGGCGTTTGACAGGATCAATTGGCTATTCTTAGACAAAACTATGCAAAAATTTGGCTTCAGGGACTCATTCCTCGAGGGGGTCCGAGCATTGTACCAAAACCCTTCAGCATCAATTAAGCTCCCGGGAGGCACAGCACAAAGATTTTCAATAAAGAACGGTACAAGGCAGGGGTGTCCATTGTCCCCTCTTCTCTTTGCCCTGACAATCGAGCCACTGGCGGCTAAAATATTACAAAATCTCGCTTTTGGCCGACGACATAATATTGTCCCTAACCCACCCCCAAACGTCTCTTCCCAACCTATATAAAGAATTGATAGAGTTCGGCAAAATTTCGGACTACAAAATTAATAATGACAAATCAGAGGCCCTACACCTAAATGTCCCAGAGCCGGAAGTTAACCTATTGAAACTAAACTTCAATTATAGATGGAGTTCCTCATACATTAAATACTTGGGAGTGAATGTATCAAGCAACTACCAATCGCTTTATAAATACAACTACCCTGCATTGTTCGGAAAAATCAAAAAGGATCTGGATAAATGGGAAGACTACCAGATCTCATGGATTGGAAGGCTGATCTCGGTAAAAATGAATATACTCCCCAGATTACTATACAGTACTTCTTCCAGACACTCCCGATCCATGTCCCCGGCTCTGAACTTAAAAACATTCAGAACAAAATGTTTAATTTTATTTGGAAGGGCAAAAGACCCAGAGTTGCCAGGTCGGTCCTCCTGGCATCCAGAGAGAGAGGGGGCCTGGGGGTACCAGATATCACAAAGTATTATCTAGCAGCCCAACTGAGGCAAGCCGTAGTGTGGAATGCAGACCCGGGCCTCTACTGTTGGCTAGACATCGAATCCCACTACGTAAAAATGCCTTCTCTGCAGGCCCACCTTTGGTGCATAGACAAGGAGGATAGACCACCCCGCAGTTTTGACCTTGGCGCTATAAGACACACCTGGGAAGTTTGGCGGAAATGTAGAACGAAGTTTAAACTAAGAACGCCGGGCTCACTCCGATCCATAACAACCCCCACTTCCCCCCAGGATGTGAACCCAAACAATTTGACGATTTCTGACTGGAGGGGATCAGGGCGATCGCCGACCTGCTGAGCGGTGGAAGGCTGCTGAACTTTCAAGAATTGCGATCAAAACACGAGGCCCCAGAACTGAGCCCATTAAAATATCTCCAAATTAGGCATTTTCTCCAAAAACTGTCCCCAAAATTCGAGTTTCCTCCCCTCACCAACTTTGAGAGGTTATGCCAAACCAGCACGCATCAAACAGCCCTGATCTCTAACATATATGCTGGCTTGGAGAGGACAGCAGGCCCCTCCACTCACGACTACATGTCCAAGTGGGCGGCGGAACTAAACATAGATATAGATAGAGAAGACTTTTGGGACGCAGCTTCAGGAACTTCCATTTGTACCACAACAAAAGAAAACATCTAAACCTACCCCCTGGCCTCGGATCTATGTTGGAGAGGCTGTGGACAAAGAGGAGACATGGCCCACATTTGGTGGTCATGCCCAAAAATCCAAAACTATTGGCTGTCAATTCAAACTTTAATCCAAGAGGTAACCGGCCTCACAATAACCCCAGACCCACTGACCTTCCTCCTGGGCAGGCCAATTAAGGAAATTGACCACCCGGTAGGAAAATTAATCTCCTCCATCCTTACTGCGGCTAGGTGTGCTGTAGCTTTCTCCTGGAGAAAGATCTCCCCCCTCCGTCCAGGCGGTTAAGAGACGAATAGATGATGTAATGCTTATGGAACGACTGACAGCGTTCCTAA